>NW_027094375.1:0-111664 GCF_029207755.1 Chamaea fasciata
CCAGGCCCAGGGCACCCCCAGGGACAGCCAGGGCCCCCCCAGTAACACCTAGGGGACAGCCAGGGCACACCCAGGGACACCCAGGCACCCCCAGGGACACCAAGGGGACAGGCAGGGAACCCCCAGGGACACCTAGGGGATGGCCAGGGCCCCCCCAGGGACACCTAGGGGACAGGCAGGGAACCCCCAGGGCACCCCAGGGACACCCAGGGCTCCCCCAGGGACACCAAGGGGACAGCCAGAGCACCGCAAGGACAGCCAGGGCAACCACAGGGACACCTAGGGGACAGCAAGGGCACCCCAGGGACACCTAGGGGACAGCCAGGGTACCCCCAGGGACACCCAGGGCACCCCCAGGGACACCTAGGGGACAGCAAGGGCACCCCCAGGGTCACCCAGGGCACCCCCAGGGACACGTAGGGGACAGCCAGGGCACCCCAGGGACACCCTGGGCGCCCTCAGGGAAACCTAGGGGACAGCCAGGGCACCCCCAGGGACACCCAGGGCACCCCCAGGGACACCTAGGGGACAGGCAGGGCACCCCCAGAGACCCCTAGGGGACAGACAGGGCACCCTAGGGACAGCCATGGCACCCCCAGGGACACCGAGGGGACAGGCAGGGAACCCTAGGGACAGCCAGGGCACCCCCAGGGACACCAAGGGCACGGCCAGGGCACCCTGGGGACAGGCAGGGCACCCCCAGGGACACCTAGGGGACAGGCATGGCACCCCCAGGGACACGTAGGGGATAGGCAGGGCACCCCCAGGGACACCTAGGGGACAGCCAGGGCACCCTAGGGACAGCCAGGGCACACCCAGGGACACCTAGGGGACAGGCCTGGCACCTCCAGGGACACCTAGGGGACAGGCAGGGCACCCCAGGGACAGCCAGGGCACCCCCAGGGACACCAAGGGGACAGCCAGAGCACCCCAGGGACACCCAGGGCACCCCCAGGGACACCTAGGGGACAGCCAGGGCACCCCCAGGGACACCTAGGGGACAGCCAGGGCATCCCCAGGGACACCCAGGTCACCCCCAGGGACACCAAAGGGACAGCCACGGCACACTAGGGACAGCCAGGGCACCCCCAGGGACACCGAGGGGACAGCCACGGCACCCCCAGAGACACCGAGGGCACAGCCAGGGCACCCTGGGGACAGCCAGGGCACCCCCAGGGACACCTAGGGGAAAGGCAGGTCACCCCCAGGGACACCTAGGGGACAGCCAGGGCACCCTAGGGACAGCCAGGGCACACCCAGGGACACCTAGGGGGACAGGCCTGGCACCTCCAGGGACACCTAGGGGACAGGCAGGGCACCCCCAAGGCACCCCAGGGACACCCAGGGTACCCCCAGGGCCACCTAGGGGATAGCCAGGGCACCCCAGGGACAGCGAGGGCACCCCCAGGGGACACCCAGGGCACCCCCATGGAAACCTAGGGGACAGCCAGGGCACCCCCAGGGACACCCAGGGCACCCCCAGGGACACCTAGGGGAGAGCCAGGGCACCCCCAGGGACACCTAGGGGACAGCCAGGGCACCCCCAGGGACACCTAGGGGACAGCCAGGGCACTCCAGGGACAGCCAGGGCACCCCCAGGGACACCTAGGGGACAGCCAGGGCACCCCGAGGGACACCAGCGCACCCCAAGGGACCCCTAGGGCACAGCCAGGGCACGCCAGGGACAGCCAGGGCACCCCCAGGGACACCAAGGGGACATCCAGAGCACCCCAGGGACAGCCAGGGCACCCCCAGGGACACCGAAGGAACACCCTGGGCACCCCCAGGGACACCAAGGGGACCCCCAGGGACACCTAGGGGACAGGCAGGGCATTCCCAGGGACACTGACGGGACAGCCAGGGCACCCCCAGAGACCCCTAGTGGACAGCCAGGGCACTCCCAGGGACACTCTGGGCACCCACAGGGACACCTAGGGGACAGCCAGGGCACACCAGGGACACCCAGGGCACCCCCAGGGACACCTAGGGGACCTCCAGGGCACCCCCAGGGACACCCAGGGCACCCCCAGGGCCACCTAGGGGACAGCCAGGGCACCCCAGGGACAGCCAGGGCCCCCCCAGTAACACCTAGGGGACCGCCAGGACACACCCAGGGACACCCAGGGCACCCCCAGGGACACCAAGGGGACAGGCAGGGAACCCCCAGGGACACCTAGGGGATGGCCAGGGCCCCCCCAGGGACACCTAGGGGACAGGCAGGGAACCCCCAGGGCACCCCAGGGACACCCAGGGCTCCCCCAGGGACACCAAGGGGACAGCCAGAGCACCGCAAGGACAGCCAGGGCACCCACAGGGACACCTAGGGGGACAGCAAGGGCACCCCAGGGACACCTAGGGGACAGCCAGGGTACCCCCAGGGACACCCAGGGCACCCCCAGGGACACCTAGGGGACAGCAAGGGCACCCCCAGGGTCACCCAGGGCACCCCAGGGACACCCTGGGCGCCCTCAGGGAAACCTAGGGGACAGCCAGGGCACCCCCAGGGACGCCCAGGGCACCCCCAGGGACACCTAGGGGACAGGCAGGGCACCCCCAGAGACCCCCAAGGGGACAGACAGGGCACCCTAGGGACAGCCATGGCACCCCCAGGGACACCGAGGGGACAGGCAGGGAACCCTAGGGACAGCCAGGGCACCCCCAGGGACACCAAGGGCACAGCCAGGGCACCCTGGGGACAGGCAGGGCACTCCCAGGGACACCTAGGGGACAGGAATGGCACCACCCAGGGACACGTAGGGGACAGGCAGGGCACCCCCAGGGACACCTAAGGGACAGCCAGGACCCCCCAAGGACACCAAAGGGAAAGGCAGGGCACCCCCAGGGACACCGAGGGGACAGCCACGGCACCCCTAGGGACACGTAGAGGACAGCCATGGCACCCCAGGGACAGCCAGGGCACCCCCAGGGACACCAAGGGGACAGCCAGAGCACCCCAGGGACACCCAGGGCACCCCCAGGGACACCTAGGGGACAGCCAGGGCACCCCCAGGGACACCCAGGTCACCCCCAGGGACACCTAGGGGACAGCCACGGCACACTAGGGACAGCCAGGGCACCCCCAGGGACACCGAGGAGACAGCCACGGCACCCCCAGAGACACCGAGGGCACAGCCAGGGCACCCTGGGGACAGCCAGGGCACCCCCAGGGACACCTAGGGGACAGGCAGGTCACCCCCAGGGACACCTAGGGGACAGCCAGGGCACCCTAGGGACAGCCAGGGCACACCCAGGGACACCTAGGGGACAGGCCTGGCACCCCCAGGGACACCTAGGGGACAGGCAGGGCACCCCCAAGGCACCCCAGGGACACCCAGGGCACCCCCCAGGGCCACCTAGGGGATAGCCAGGGCACCCCAGGGACAGCGAGGGCACCCCCAGGGACACCCAGGGCACCCCCATGGAAACCTAGGGGACAGCCAGGGCACCCCCAGGGACACCTAGGGGAGAGGCAGGGCACCCCCAGGGACACCTAGGGGGACAGCCAGGGCACCCCCAGGGACACCTAGGGGACAGCCAGGGCACTCCAGGGACACCTAGGGCACCCCCAGGGACACCTAGGGGACAGCCAGGGCACCCCGAGGGACACCAGCGCACCCCAAGGGACACCTAGGTGACAGCCAGGGCACCCTAGGGACAGCCAGGGCACCCCCAGGGACCCCTAGGGCACAGCCAGGGCACGCCAGGGACAGCCAGGGCACCCCCAGGGACACCAAGGGGACATCCAGAGCACCCCAGGGACAGCCAGGGCACTCCCAGGGACACTCTGGGCACCCACAGGGACACCTAGGGGACAGCCAGGGCACACCAGGGACACCCAGGGCACCCCCAGGGACACCTAGGGGACCTCCAGGGCACCCCCAGGGACACCCAGGGCACCCCCAGGGCCACCTAGGGGACAGCCAGGGCACCCCAGGGACAGCCAGGGCCCCCCCAGTAACACCTAGGGGACAGCCAGGACACACCCAGGGACACCCAGGGCACCCCCAGGGACACCAAGGGGACAGGCAGGGAACCCCCAGAGACACCTAGGGGATGGCCAGGGCCCCCCCAGGGACACCTAGGGGACAGGCAGGGAACCCCCAGGGCACCCCAGGGACACCCAGGGCTCCCCCAGGGACACCAAGGGGACAGCCAGAGAACCGCAAGGACAGCCAGGGCACCCACAGGGACACATAGGGGACAGCAAGGGCACCCCAGGGACACCTAGGGGACAGCAAGGGCACCCCCAGGGTCACCCAGGGCACCCCCAGGGACACGTAGGGGACAGCCAGGGCACCCCAGGGACACCCTGGGCGCCCTCAGGGAAACCTAGGGGACAGCCAGGGCACCCCCAGGGACACCCAGGGCACCCCCAGGGACACCTAGGGGACAGGCAGGGCACCCCCAGAGACCCCAAGGGGACAGACAGGGCACCCTAGGGACAGCCATGGCACCCCCAGGGACACCGAGGGGACAGGCAGGAACCCTAGGGACAGCCAGGGCACCCCCAGGGACACCAAGGGCACAGCCAGGGCACCCTGGGGACAGGCAGGGCACTCACAGGGACACCTAGGGGACAGGAATGGCACCACCCAGGGACACGTAGGGGACCGGCAGGGCACCCCCAGGGACACCTAAGGGACAGCCAGGACCCCCCAAGGACACCAAAGGGAAAGGCAGGGCACCCCCAGGGACACCGAGGGGACAGCCACGGCACCCCTAGGGACACGTAGAGGACAGCCATGGCACCCCAGGGACAGCCAGGGCACCCCCAGGGACACCAAGGGGGACAGCCAGAGCACCCCAGGGACACCCAGGGCACCCCCAGGGACACCTAGGGGACAGCCAGGGCACCCCCAGGGACACCTAGGGGACAGCCAGGGCATCCCCAGGGACAGCCAGGTCACCCCCAGGGACACCAAGGGGACAGCCACGGCACACTAGGGACAGCCAGGGCACCCCCAGGGACACCGAGGAGACAGCCACGGCACCCCCAGAGACACCGAGGGCACAGCCAGGGCACCCTGGGGACAGCCAGGGCACCCCCAGGGACACCTAGGGGACAGGCAGGTCACCCCCAGGGACACCTAGGGGACAGCCAGGGCACCCTAGGGACAGCCAGGGCACACCCAGGGACACCTAGGGGACAGGCCTGGCACCCCCAGGGACACCTAGGGGACAGGCAGGGCACCCCCAAGGCACCCCAGGGACACCCAGGGCACCCCCAGGGCCACCTAGGGGATAGCCAGGGCACCCCAGGGACAGCGAGGGCACCCCCAGGGACACCCAGGGCACCCCCATGGAAACCTAGGGGACAGCCAGGGCACCCCCAGGGACACCTAGGGGAGAGGCAGGGCACCCCCAGGGACACCTAGGGGACAGCCAGGGCACCCCCAGGGACACCTAGGGGACAGCCAGGGCACTCCAGGGACAGCCAGGGCACCCCCAGGGACACCTAGGGGACAGCCAGGGCACCCCGAGGGACACCAGCGCACCCCAAGGGACACCTAGGTGACAGCCAGGGCACCCTAGGGACAGCCAGGGCACCCCCAGGGACCCCTAGGGCACAGCCAGGGCACGCCAGGGACAGCCAGGGCACCCCCAGGGACACCAAGGGGACATCCAGAGCACCCCAGGGACAGCCAGGGCACACCCAGGGACACTCTGGGCACCCACAGGGACACCTAGGGGACAGCCAGGGCACACCAGGGACACCCAGGGCACCCCCAGGGACACCTAGGGGACCTCCAGGGCACCCCCAGGGACACCCAGGGCACCCCCAGGGCCACCTAGGGGACAGCCAGGGCACCCCAGGGACAGCCAGGGCCCCCCCAGTAACACCTAGGGGACAGCCAGGGCACACCCAGGGACACCCAGGGCACCCCCAGGGACACCAAGGGGACAGGCAGGGAACCCCCAGGGACACCTAGGGGATGGCCAGGGCCCCCCCAGGGACACCTAGGGGACAGGCAGGGAACCCCCAGGGCACCCCAGGGACACCCAGGGCTCCCCCAGGGACACCAAGGGGACAGCCAGAGCACCGCAAGGACAGCCAGGGCACCCACAGGGACACCTAGGGGACAGCAAGGGCACCCCAGGGACACCTAGGGGACAGCCAGGGTACCCCCAGGGACACCCAGGGCACCCCCAGGGACACCTAGGGGACAGCAAGGGCACCCCCAGGGTCACCCAGGGCACCCCCAGGGACACGTAGGGGACAGCCAGGGCACCCCAGGGACACCCTGGGCGCCCTCAGGGAAACCTAGGGGACAGCCAGGGCACCCCCAGGGACACCCAGGGCACCCCCAGGGACACCTCGGGGACAGGCAGGGCACCCCCAGAGACCCCTAGGGGGCAGACAGGGCACCCTAGGGACAGCCATGGCACCCCCAGGGACACCGAGGGGACAGGCAGGGAACCCTAGGGACAGCCAGGGCACCCCCAGGGACACCAAGGGCACAGCCAGGGCACCCTGGGGACAGGCAGGGCACCCCCAGGGACACCTAGGGGACAGGAATGGCACCACCCAGGGACACGTAGGGGACAGGCAGGGCACCCCCAGGGACACCTAAGGGACAGCCAGGACCCCCCAAGGACACCAAAGGGAAAGGCAGGGCACCCCCAGGGACACCGAGGGGACAGCCAGGGCACCCCCAGGGACACGTAGAGGACAGCCATGGCACCCCAGGGACAGCCAGGGCACCCCCAGGGACACCAAGGGGACAGCCAGAGCACCCCAGGGACACCCAGGGCACCCCCAGGGACACCTAGGGGACAGCAAGGGCACCCCAGGGACACCTAGGGGACAGCCAGGGTACCCCCAGGGACACCCAGGGCACCCCCAGGGACACCTAGGGGACAGCAAGGGCACCCCCAGGGTCACCCAGGGCACCCCCAGGGACACGTAGGGGACAGCCAGGGCACCCCAGGGACACCCTGGGCGCCCTCAGGGAAACCTAGGGGACAGCCAGGGCACCCCCAGGGACACCCAGGGCACCCCCAGGGACACCTAGGGGACAGGCAGGGCACCCCCAGAGACCCCAAGGGGACAGACAGGGCACCCTAGGGACAGCCATGGCACCCCCAGGGACACCGAGGGGACAGGCAGGGAACCCTAGGGACAGCCAGGGCACCCCCAGGGACACCAAGGGCACAGCCAGGGCACCCTGGGGACAGGCAGGGCACTCCCAGGGACACCTAGGGGACAGGAATGGCACCACCCAGGGACACGTAGGGGACAGGCAGGGCACCCCCAGGGACACCTAAGGGACAGCCAGGACCCCCCAAGGACACCAAAGGGAAAGGCAGGGCACCCCCAGGGACACCGAGGGGACAGCCACGGCACCCCTAGGGACACGTAGAGGACAGCCATGGCACCCCAGGGACAGCCAGGGCACCCCCAGGGACACCAAGGGGACAGCCAGAGCACCCCAGGGACACCCAGGGCACCCCCAGGGACACCTAGGGGACAGCCAGGGCACCCCCAGGGACACCTAGGGGACAGCCAGGGCATCCCCAGGGACACCCAGGTCACCCCCAGGGACACCTAGGGGACAGCCACGGCACACTAGGGACAGCCAGGGCACCCCCAGGGACACCGAGGAGACAGCCACGGCACCCCCAGAGACACCGAGGGCACAGCCAGGGCACCCTGGGGACAGCCAGGGCACCCCCAGGGACACCTAGGGGACAGGCAGGTCACCCCCAGGGACACCTAGGGGACAGGCAGGGCACCCCCAAGGCACCCCAGGGACACCCAGGGCACCCCCAGGGCCACCTAGGGGATAGCCAGGGCACCCCAGGGACAGCGAGGGCACCCCCAGGGACACCCAGGGCACCCCCATGGAAACCTAGGGGACAGCCAGGGCACCCCCAGGGACACCTAGGGGAGAGGCAGGGCACCCCCAGGTACACCTAGGGGACAGCCAGGGCACCCCCAGGGACACCTAGGGGACAGCCAGGGCACTCCAGGGACAGCCAGGGCACCCCCAGGGACACCTAGGGGACAGCCAGGGCACCCCGAGGGACACCAGCGCACCCCAAGGGACACCTAGGTGACAGCCATGGCACCCTAGGGACAGCCAGGGCACCCCCAGGGACCCCTAGGGCACAGCCAGGGCACGCCAGGGACAGCCAGGGCACCCCCAGGGACACCAAGGGGACATCCAGAGCACCCCAGGGACAGCCAGGGCACTCCCAGGGACACTCTGGGCACCCACAGGGACACCTAGGGGACAGCCAGGGCACACCAGGGACACCCAGGGCACCCCCAGGGACACCTAGGGGACCTCCAGGGCACCCCCAGGGACACCCAGGGCACCCCCAGGGCCACCTAGGGGACAGCCAGGGCACCCCAGGGACAGCCAGGGCCCCCCCAGTAACACCTAGGGGACAGCCAGGACACACCCAGGGACACCCAGGGCACCCCCAGGGACACCAAGGGGACAGGCAGGGAACCCCCAGGGACACCTAGGGGATGGCCAGGGCCCCCCCAGGGACACCTAGGGGACAGGCAGGGAACCCCCAGGGCACCCCAGGGACACCCAGGGCTCCCCCAGGGACACCAAGGGGACAGCCAGAGCACCGCAAGGACAGCCAGGGCACCCACAGGGACACCTAGGGGACAGCAAGGGCACCCCAGGGACACCTAGGGGACAGCCAGGGTACCCCCAGGGACACCCAGGGCACCCCCAGGGACACCTAGGGGACAGCAAGGGCACCCCCAGGGTCACCCAGGGCACCCCCAGGGACACGTAGGGGACAGCCAGGGCACCCCAGGGACACCCTGGGCGCCCTCAGGGAAACCTAGGGGACAGCCAGGGCACCCCCAGGGACACCCAGGGCACCCCCAGGGACACCTAGGGGACAGGCAGGGCACCCCCAGAGACCCCAAGGGGACAGACAGGGCACCCTAGGGACAGCCATGGCACCCCCAGGGACACCGAGGGGACAGGCAGGGAACCCTAGGGACAGCCAGGGCACCCCCAGGGACACCAAGGGCACAGCCAGGGCACCCTGGGGACAGGCAGGGCACTCACAGGGACACCTAGGGGACAGGAATGGCACCACCCAGGGACACGTAGGGGACAGGCAGGGCACCCCCAGGGACACCTAAGGGACAGCCAGGACCCCCCAAGGACACCAAAGGGAAAGGCAGGGCACCCCCAGGGACACCGAGGGGACAGCCACGGCACCCCTAGGGACACGTAGAGGACAGCCATGGCACCCCAGGGACAGGCAGGGCACCCCCAGGGACACCAAGGGGACAGCCAGAGCACCCCAGGGACACCCAGGGCACCCCCAGGGACACCTAGGGGACAGCCAGGGCACCCCCAGGGACACCTAGGGGACAGCCAGGGCATCCCCAGGGACACCCAGGTCACCCCCAGGGACACCTAGGGGGACAGCCACGGCACACTAGGGACAGCCAGGGCACCCCCAGGGACACCGAGGAGACAGCCACGGCACCCCCAGAGACACCGAGGGCACAGCCAGGGCACCCTGGGGACAGCCAGGGCACCCCCAGGGACACCTAGGGGACAGGCAGGTCACCCCCAGGGACACCTAGGGGACAGGCAGGGCACCCCCAAGGCACCCCAGGGACACCCAGGGCACCCCCAGGGCCACCTAGGGGATAGCCAGGGCACCCCAGGGACAGCGAGGGCACCCCCAGGGACACCCAGGGCACCCCCATGGAAACCTAGGGGACAGCCAGGGCACCCCCAGGGACACCTAGGGGAGAGGCAGGGCACCCCAGGTACACCTAGGGGACAGCCAGGGCACCCCCAGGGACACCTAGGGGACAGCCAGGGCACTCCAGGGACAGCCAGGGCACCCCCAGGGACACCTAGGGGACAGCCAGGGCACCCCGAGGGACACCAGCGCACCCCAAGGGACACCTAGGTGACAGCCATGGCACCCTAGGGACAGCCAGGGCACCCCCAGGGACCCCTAGGGCACAGCCAGGGCACGCCAGGGACAGCCAGGGCACCCCCAGGGACACCAAGGGGACATCCAGAGCACCCCAGGGACAGCCAGGGCACTCCCAGGGACACTCTGGGCACCCACAGGGACACCTAGGGGACAGCCAGGGCACACCAGGGACACCCAGGGCACCCCCAGGGACACCTAGGGGACCTCCAGGGCACCCCCAGGGACACCCAGGGCACCCCCAGGGCCACCTAGGGGACAGCCAGGGCACCCCAGGGACAGCCAGGGCCCCCCCAGTAACACCTAGGGGACAGCCAGGACACACCCAGGGACACCCAGGGCACCCCCAGGGACACCAAGGGGACAGGCAGGGAACCCCCAGGGACACCTAGGGGATGGCCAGGGCCCCCCCAGGGACACCTAGGGGACAGGCAGGGAACCCCCAGGGCACCCCAGGGACACCCAGGGCTCCCCCAGGGACACCAAGGGGACAGCCAGAGCACCGCAAGGACAGCCAGGGCACCCACAGGGACACCTAGGGGACAGCAAGGGCACCCCAGGGACACCTAGGGGACAGCCAGGGTACCCCCAGGGACACCCAGGGCACCCCCAGGGACACCTAGGGGACAGCAAGGGCACCCCCAGGGTCACCCAGGGCACCCCCAGGGACACGTAGGGGACAGCCAGGGCACCCCAGGGACACCCTGGGCGCCCTCAGGGAAACCTAGGGGACAGCCAGGGCACCCCCAGGGACACCCAGGGCACCCCCAGGGACACCTAGGGGACAGGCAGGGCACCCCCAGAGACCCCAAGGGGACAGACAGGGCACCCTAGGGACAGCCATGGCACCCCCAGGGACACCGAGGGGACAGGCAGGGAACCCTAGGGACAGCCAGGGCACCCCCAGGGACACCAAGGGCACAGCCAGGGCACCCTGGGGACAGGCAGGGCACTCACAGGGACACCTAGGGGACAGGAATGGCACCACCCAGGGACACGTAGGGGACAGGCAGGGCACCCCCAGGGACACCTAAGGGACAGCCAGGACCCCCCAAGGACACCAAAGGGAAAGGCAGGGCACCCCCAGGGACACCGAGGGGAAAGCCACGGCACCCCTAGGGACACGTAGAGGACAGCCATGGCACCCCAGGGACAGCCAGGGCACCCCCAGGGACACCAAGGGGACAGCCAGAGCACCCCAGGGACACCCAGGGCACCCCCAGGGACACCTAGGGGACAGCCAGGGCACCCCCAGGGACACCTAGGGGACAGCCAGGGCATCCCCAGGGACACCCAGGTCACCCCCAGGGACACCTAGGGGACAGCCACGGCACACTAGGGACAGCCAGGGCACCCCCAGGGACACCGAGGAGACAGCCACGGCACCCCCAGAGACACCGAGGGCACAGCCAGGGCACCCTGGGGACAGCCAGGGCACCCCCAGGGACACCTAGGGGACAGGCAGGTCACCCCCAGGGACACCTAGGGGACAGCCAGGGCACCCTAGGGACAGCCAGGGCACACCCAGGGACACCTAGGGGACAGGCCTGGCACCCCCAGGGACACCTAGGGGACAGGCAGGGCACCCCCAAGGCACCCCAGGGACACCCAGGGCACCCCCAGGGCCACCTAGGGGATAGCCAGGGCACCCCAGGGACAGCGAGGGCACCCCCAGGGACACCCAGGGCACCCCCATGGAAACCTAGGGGACAGCCAGGGCACCCCCAGGGACACCTAGGGGAGAGGCAGGGCACCCCCAGGGACACCTAGGGGACAGCCAGGGCACCCCCAGGGTCACCTAGGGGACAGCCAGGGCACTCCAGGGACAGCCAGGGCACCCCCAGGGACACCTAGGGGACAGCCAGGGCACCCCGAGGGACACCAGCGCACCCCAAGGGACACCTAGGTGACAGCCAGGGCACCCTAGGGACAGCCAGGGCACCCCCAGGGACCCCTAGGGCACAGCCAGGGCACGCCAGGGACAGCCAGGGCACCCCCAGGGACACCAAGGGGACATCCAGAGCACCCCAGGGACAGCCAGGGCACTCCCAGGGACACTCTGGGCACCCACAGGGACACCTAGGGGACAGCCAGGGCACACCAGGGACACCCAGGGCACCCCCAGGGACACCTAGGGGACCTCCAGGGCACCCCCAGGGACACCCAGGGCACCCCCAGGGCCACCTAGGGGACAGCCAGGGCACCCCAGGGACAGCCAGGGCCCCCCCAGTAACACCTAGGGGACAGCCAGGGCACACCCAGGGACACCCAGGGCACCCCCAGGGACACCAAGGGGACAGGCAGGGAACCCCCAGGGACACCTAGGGGATGGCCAGGGCCCCCCCAGGGACACCTAGGGGACAGGCAGGGAACCCCCAGGGCACCCCAGGGACACCCAGGGCTCCCCCAGGGACACCAAGGGGACAGCCAGAGCACCGCAAGGACAGCCAGGGCACCCACAGGGACACCTAGGGGACAGCAAGGGCACCCCAGGGACACCTAGGGGACAGCCAGGGTACCCCCAGGGACACCCAGGGCACCCCCAGGGACACCGAGGGGACAGCAAGGGCACCCCCAGGGTCACCCAGGGCACCCCCAGGGACACGTAGGGGACAGCCAGGGCACCCCAGGGACACCCTGGGCGCCCTCAGGGAAACCTAGGGGACAGCCAGGGCACCCCCAGGGACACCCAGGGCACCCCCAGGGACACCTAGGGGACAGGCAGGGCACCCCCAGAGACCCCTAGGGGGCAGACAGGGCACCCTAGGGACAGCCATGGCACCCCCAGGGACACCGAGGGGACAGGCAGGGAACCCTAGGGACAGCCAGGGCACCCCCAGGGACACCAAGGGGACAGGCAGGGAACCCCCAGAGACACCTAGGGGATGGCCAGGGCCCCCCCAGGGACACCTAGGGGACAGGCAGGGAACCCCCAGGGCACCCCAGGGACACCCAGGGCTCCCCCAGGGACACCAAGGGGACAGCCAGAGCACCGCAAGGACAGCCAGGGCACCCCCAGGGACACATAGGGGACAGCAAGGGCACCCCAGGGACACCTAGGGGACAGCCAGGGTACCCCCAGGGACACCAAGGGCACAGCCAGGGCTACCCAGGGACACCCAGGGCACCCCCAGGGACACCTAGGGGACAGCAAGGGCACCCCAGGGACACCTAGGGGACAGCAAGGGTACCCCCAGGGACACCCAGGGCACCCCCAGGGACACCTAGGGGACAGCAAGGGCACCCCCAGGGTCACCCAGGGCACCCCCAGGGACACGTAGGGGACAGCCAGGGCACCCCAGGGACACCCTGGGCGCCCTCAGGGAAACCTAGGGGACAGCCAGGGCACCCCCAGGGACACCTAGGGGACAGCCAGGGCATCCCCAGGGACACCCAGGTCACCCCCAGGGACACCTAGGGGACAGCCACGGCACACTAGGGACAGCCAGGGCACCCCCAGGGACACCAAGGGGACAGCCAGAGCACCCCAGGGACACCCAGGGCACCCCCAGGGACACCTAGGGGACAGCCAGGGCACCCCCAGGGACACCTAGGGGATGGCCAGGGCCCCCCCAGGGACACCTAGGGGACAGGCAGGGAACCCCCAGGGCACCCCAGGGACACCCAGGGCTCCCCCAGGGACACCAAGGGGACAGCCAGAGCACCGCAAGGACAGCCAGGGCACCCACAGGGACACCTAGGGGACAGCAAGGGCACCCCAGGGACACCTAGGGGACAGCCAGGGTACCCCCAGGGACACCCAGGGCACCCCCAGGGACACCTAGGGGACAGCAAGGGCACCCCCAGGGTCACCCAGGGCACCCCCAGGGACACGTAGGGGACAGCCAGGGCACCCCAGGGACACCCTGGGCGCCCTCAGGGAAACCTAGGGGACAGCCAGGGCACCCCCAGGGACACCCAGGGCACCCCCAGGGACACCTAGGGGACAGGCAGGGCACCCCCAGAGACCCCAAGGGGACAGACAGGGCACCCTAGGGACAGCCATGGCACCCCCAGGGACACCGAGGGGACAGGCAGGGAACCCTAGGGACAGCCAGGGCACCCCCAGGGACACCAAGGGCACAGCCAGGGCACCCTGGGGACAGGCAGGGCACTCACAGGGACACCTAGGGGACAGGAATGGCACCACCCAGGGACACGTAGGGGACAGGCAGGGCACCCCCAGGGACACCTAAGGGACAGCCAGGACCCCCCAAGGACACCAAAGGGAAAGGCAGGGCACCCCCAGGGACACCGAGGGGAAAGCCACGGCACCCCTAGGGACACGTAGAGGACAGCCATGGCACCCCAGGGACAGCCAGGGCACCCCCAGGGACACCAAGGGGACAGCCAGAGCACCCCAGGGACACCCAGGGCACCCCCAGGGACACCTAGGGGACAGCCAGGGCACCCCCAGGGACACCTAGGGGACAGCCAGGGCATCCCCAGGGACACCCAGGTCACCCCCAGGGACACCTAGGGGACAGCCACGGCACACTAGGGACAGCCAGGGCACCCCCAGGGACACCGAGGAGACAGCCACGGCACCCCCAGAGACACCGAGGGCACAGCCAGGGCACCCTGGGGACAGCCAGGGCACCCCCAGGGACACCTAGGGGACAGGCAGGTCACCCCCAGGGACACCTAGGGGACAGCCAGGGCACCCTAGGGACAGCCAGGGCACACCCAGGGACACCTAGGGGACAGGCCTGGCACCCCCAGGGACACCTAGGGGACAGGCAGGGCACCCCCAAGGCACCCCAGGGACACCCAGGGCACCCCCAGGGCCACCTAGGGGATAGCCAGGGCACCCCAGGGACAGCGAGGGCACCCCCAGGGACACCCAGGGCACCCCCATGGAAACCTAGGGGACAGCCAGGGCACCCCCAGGGACACCTAGGGGAGAGGCAGGGCACCCCCAGGGACACCTAGGGGACAGCCAGGGCACCCCCAGGGTCACCTAGGGGACAGCCAGGGCACTCCAGGGACAGCCAGGGCACCCCCAGGGACACCTAGGGGACAGCCAGGGCACCCCGAGGGACACCAGCGCACCCCAAGGGACACCTAGGTGACAGCCAGGGCACCCTAGGGACAGCCAGGGCACCCCCAGGGACCCCTAGGGCACAGCCAGGGCACGCCAGGGACAGCCAGGGCACCCCCAGGGACACCAAGGGGACATCCAGAGCACCCCAGGGACAGCCAGGGCACTCCCAGGGACACTCTGGGCACCCACAGGGACACCTAGGGGACAGCCAGGGCACACCAGGGACACCCAGGGCACCCCCAGGGACACCTAGGGGACCTCCAGGGCACCCCCAGGGACACCCAGGGCACACCCAGGGCCACCTAGGGGACAGCCAGGGCACCCCAGGGACAGCCAGGGCACCCCCAGGGACACCGAGGGGACAGCAAGGGCACCCCCAGGGTCACCCAGGGCACCCCCAGGGACACGTAGGGGACAGCCAGGGCACCCCAGGGACACCCTGGGCGCCCTCAGGGAAACCTAGGGGACAGCCAGGGCACCCCCAGGGACACCCAGGGCACCCCCAGGGACACCTAGGGGACAGGCAGGGCACCCCCAGAGACCCCTAGGGGGCAGACAGGGCACCCTAGGGACAGCCATGGCACCCCCAGGGACACCGAGGGGACAGGCAGGGAACCCTAGGGACAGCCAGGGCACCCCCAGGGACACCAAGGGGACAGGCAGGGAACCCCCAGAGACACCTAGGGGATGGCCAGGGCCCCCCCAGGGACACCTAGGGGACAGGCAGGGAACCCCCAGGGCACCCCAGGGACACCCAGGGCTCCCCCAGGGACACCAAGGGGACAGCCAGAGCACCGCAAGGACAGCCAGGGCACCCCCAGGGACACATAGGGGACAGCAAGGGCACCCCAGGGACACCTAGGGGACAGCCAGGGTACCCCCAGGGACACCAAGGGCACAGCCAGGGCTACCCAGGGACACCCAGGGCACCCCCAGGGACACCTAGGGGACAGCAAGGGCACCCCAGGGACACCTAGGGGACAGCCAGGGTACCCCCAGGGACACCCAGGGCACCCCCAGGGACACCTAGGGGACAGCAAGGGCACCCCCAGGGTCACCCAGGGCACGCCCAGGGACACGTAGGGGACAGCCAGGGCACCCCAGGGACACCCTGGGCGCCCTCAGGGAAACCTAGGGGACAGCCAGGGCACCCCCAGGGACACCTAGGGGACAGCCAGGGCATCCCCAGGGACACCCAGGTCACCCCCAGGGACACCTAGGGGACAGCCACGGCACACTAGGGACAGCCAGGGCACCCCCAGGGACACCAAGGGGACAGCCAGAGCACCCCAGGGACACCCAGGGCACCCCCAGGGACACCTAGGGGACAGCCAGGGCACCCCCAGGGACACCTAGGGGACAGCCAGGGCATCCCCAGGGACACCCAGGTCACCCCCAGGGACACCTAGGGGACAGCCACGGCACACTAGGGACAGCCAGGGCACCCCCAGGGACACCGAGGAGACAGCCACGGCACCCCCAGAGACACCGAGGGCACAGCCAGGGCACCCTGGGGACAGCCAGGGCACCCCCAGGGACACCTAGGGGACAGGCAGGTCACCCCCAGGGACACCTAGGGGACAGCCAGGGCACCCTAGGGACAGCCAGGGCACACCCAGGGACACCTAGGGGACAGGCCTGGCACCCCCAGGGATACCGAGGGGACAGGCAGGGAACCCTAGGGACAGCCAGGGCACCCCCAGGGACACCAAGGGCACAGCCAGGGCACCCTGGGGACAGGCAGGGCACTCACAGGGACACCTAGGGGACAGGAATGGCACCACCCAGGGACACGTAGGGGACAGGCAGGGCACCCCCAGGGACACCTAAGGGACAGCCAGGACCCCCCAAGGACACCAAAGGGAAAGGCAGGGCACCCCCAGGGACACCGAGGGGACAGCCACGGCACCCCTAGGGACACGTAGAGGACAGCCATGGCACCCCAGGGACAGCCAGGGCACCCCCAGGGACACCAAGGGGACAGCCAGAGCACCCCAGGGACACCCAGGGCACCCCCAGGGACACCTAGGGGACAGCCAGGGCACCCCCAGGGACACCTAGGGGACAGCCAGGGCATCCCCAGGGACACCCAGGTCACCCCCAGGGACACCTAGGGGACAGCCACGGCACACTAGGGACAGCCAGGGCACCCCCAGGGACACCGAGGAGACAGCCACGGCACCCCCAGAGACACCGAGGGCACAGCCAGGGCACCCTTGGGACAGCCAGGGCACCCCCAGGGACACCTAGGGGACAGGCAGGTCACCCCCAGGGACACCTAGGGGACAGCCAGGGCACCCTAGGGACAGCCAGGGCACACCCAGGGACACCTAGGGGACAGGCCTGGCACCCCCAGGGACACCTAGGGGACAGGCAGGGCACCCCCAAGGCACCCCAGGGACACCCAGGGCACCCCCAGGGCCACCTAGGGGACAGGCAGGTCACCCCCAGGGACACCTAGGGGACAGCCAGGGCACCCCAGGGACAGCGAGGGCACCCCCAGGGACACCCAGGGCACCCCCATGGAAACCTAGGGGACAGCCAGGGCACCCGCAGGGACACCTAGGGGAGAGGCAGGGCACCCCCAGGGACACCTAGGGGACAGCCAGGGCACCCCCAGGGACACCTAGGGGACAGCCAGGGCACTCCAGGGACAGCCAGGGCACCCCCAGGGACACCTAGGGGACAGCCAGGGCACCCCGAGGGACACCAGCGCACCCCAAGGGACACCTAGGTGACAGCCAGGGCACCCTAGGGACAGCCAGGGCACCCCCAGGGACCCCTAGGGCACAGCCAGGGCACGCCAGGAACAGCCAGGGCACCCCCAGGGACACCAAGGGGACATCCAGAGCACCCCAGGGACAGCCAGGGCACTCCCAGGGACACTCTGGGCACCCACAGGGACACCTAGGGGACAGCCAGGGCACACCAGGGACACCCAGGGCACCCCCAGGGACACCTAGGGGACCTCCAGGGCACCCCCAGGGACACCCAGGGCACCCCCAGGGCCACCTAGGGGACAGCCAGGGCACCCCAGGGACAGCCAGGGCCCCCCCAGTAACACCTAGGGGACAGCCAGGTCACACCCAGGGACACCCAGGGCACCCCCAGGGACACCAAGGGGACAGGCAGGGAACCCCCAGGGACACCTAGGGGATGGCCAGGGCCCCCCCAGGGACACCTAGGGGACAGGCAGGGAACCCCCAGGGCACCCCAGGGACACCCAGGGCTCCCCCAGGGACACCAAGGGGACAGCCAGAGCACCGCAAGGACAGCCAGGGCACCCACAGGGACACCTAGGGGACAGCAAGGGCACCCCAGGGACACCTAGGGGACAGCCAGGGTACCCCCAGGGACACCCAGGGCACCCCCAGGGACACCTAGGGGACAGCAAGGGCACCCCCAGGGTCACCCAGGGCACCCCCAGGGACACGTAGGGGACAGCCAGGGCACCCCAGGGACACCCTGGGCGCCCTCAGGGAAACCTAGGGGACAGGCAGGGCACCCCCAGAGACCCCTAGGGGACAGACAGGGCACCCTAGGGACAGCCATGGCACCCCCAGGGACACCGAGGGGACAGGCAGGGAACCCTAGGGACAGCCAGGGCACCCCCAGGGACACCAAGGGCACAGCCAGGGCACCCTGGGGACAGGCAGGGCACCCCCAGGGACACCTAGGGGACAGGAATGGCACCACCCAGGGACACGTAGGGGACAGGCAGGGCACCCCCAGGGACACCTAAGGGACAGCCAGGACCCCCCAAGGACACCAAAGGGAAAGGCAGGGCACCCCCAGGGACACCGAGGGGACAGCCACGGCACCCCCAGGGACACGTAGAGGACAGCCATGGCACCCCAGGGACAGCCAGGGCACCCCCAGGGACACCAAGGGGACAGCCAGAGCACCCCAGGGACACCCAGGGCACCCCCAGGGACACCTAGGGGACAGCAAGGGCACCCCAGGGACACCTAGGGGACAGCCAGGGTACCCCCAGGGACACCCAGGGCACCCCCAGGGACACCTAGGGCACAGCAAGGGCACCCCCAGGGTCACCCAGGGCACCCCCAGGGACACGTAGGGGACAGCCATGGCACCCCAGGGACACCCTGGGCGCCCTCAGGGAAACCTAGGGGACAGCCAGGGCACCCCCAGGGACACCCAGGGCACCCCCAGGGACACCTAGGGGACAGGCAGGGCACCCCCAGAGACCCCTAGGGGACAGACAGGGCACCCTAGGAACAGCCAGGGCACCCCCAGGGACACCAAGGGCACAGCCAGGTCACC
Source organism: Chamaea fasciata (assembly GCF_029207755.1). Lineage (NCBI taxonomy): Eukaryota > Metazoa > Chordata > Aves > Passeriformes > Sylviidae > Chamaea > Chamaea fasciata. The sequence goes on from NW_027094375.1 coordinate 19,259, forward strand.
CTGGGGACAGGCAGGGCACCCCCAGGGACACCTAGGGGACAGGAATGGCACCACCCAGGGACACGTAGGGGACAGGCAGGGCACCCCCAGGGACACCTAAGGGACAGCCAGGACCCCCCAAGGACACCAAAGGGAAAGGCAGGGCACCCCCAGGGACACCGAGGGGACAGCCACGGCACCCCCAGGGACACGTACGGGACAGCCAGGGCCCCCCCAGGGACACCTAGGGGACAGCCAGGGCACTCCAGGGACAGCCAGGGCACCCCAGGGACACCGAGGGCACAGCCAGGGCACCCTAGGGACAGCCAGGGCACCCCCAGAGACACAGAGGGCAGAGCCAGGGCACCCTAGGGACAGCCAGGGCACCCCCAGGGACACCTAGGGGACAGGCAGGGCACCCCCAGGGACACCTAGGGGACACCCAGGGCCCCCCCAGGGACACCTAGGGGACAGCCAGGGTACCCCAGGAACACCATGGGCACGCCCAGGGACACCTAGGGCACCCCCAGAGACACTGAGGGCCCAGCCAGGGCACCCTAGGGACAGCCAGGGCACCCCCAGGGACACGTAGGGTACAGCCAGGGCACCATAGGGACACCCAGGGCACCCCCAGGGACACCGAGGGGACAGCCAGGGCACCCTAGGGACAGCCATGGCACCCTAGGGACACCCAGGGCACCCCCAGAGACACCGGGGGCACAGCCAGGGCACCCTAGGGACAGCCAGGGCACCCCCAGGGACACCTAAGGGACAGGCAGGGCACCTCCAGGGACAGCCAGGGTACCCCCAGGGACACCTAGGGACAGTCAGGGTACCCCCAGGGACACCTAGGGGACAGCCAGGGCACCCCAGGGACACCTAGGGGACAGCCAGGGCACCCTAGGGACACCCAGGGCACCCCCATGGACACCTAGGGCACCCCCAGGGACATCGAGGGACAGCCAGGAACCCCCTGAGACAGCCAGCTCACCCCCACGGCCGCCTCCACCTCCAGGAGCGATCAAAACCCTCCTCTGGTTCTTTGATGCCTCAAATGGGCCGCCCAAGCCTCCCGAATATCCCCCAAAGCACCCAAAGCAGCCCCCAGGACTCCCTCCAGAACCCCACAACCCAAAAACCCCCTCCACGACAACTCAGGACCCCCAGGATCCCCCCAAATCCGCGCCCCCCTCACCCTGAGGTCCCGTTTGAGCCGCTCCACGTAGCGGACAGGCACCAGCTCATCAAGCCCCAAGCACCAACACCTGCGGGACTGGGATGGACTGAGAGCACTGGGAGGGTGACCAGAGAAACCTGGGATGGACAAAGAGTGGACTGGGATGAACTGGGATGAACTGGCAGGCGTGTGGGGGTCCATGGTGGCCACTCGGTGCCTTACTGGTCTATACTGGGATGGGTCGGATGGCCCCAGGGGAGGGGGTGAGGCCACACTGGTCCAGACTAGGAGGGGAGTCACCATGGCGCCGGAGGCGGAGTCGAGGATACGAGCGAGGCAGGGACACCTAGGGGACAGCCAGGGCCCCCCAAGGGACACCCAGGGCACCCCCAGGGACACCTAGGGGACAGCCAGGGCACCCCAGGGACACCCTGGGCACCCCCAGGGACACCTAGGGGACAGCCAGGGCACCCCCAGGGACACCTAGGGGACAGGCAGGGCACCCCAGGGACACCTAGGGGACAGCCAGGGCCCCCCCAGGGACACCTAGGGGACAGGCAGGGCACCCCCAGGGACACCTAGGGGACAGCCAGGGCACTCCAAGGACAGCCAGGGCACCCCCAGGGACACCTAGGGGACAGCCAGGGCACCCCAGGGACACCGAGGGGACAGCCAGGGCACACCCAGGGACACCTAGAGGACAGGCAGGACACCCCCAGGGCACCCCAGGGACACCCATTGCACCCCCAGGGACACCAAGGGGACAGCCAGAGCACCCCAAGGACAGCCAGGGCACCCCCAGGGACACCTAGGGGACAGCCAGGGCACCCCAGGGACACCAAGGGGACAGCCAGGGCACCCCCAGGGACACCTAGGGGACAGCCAGGGCACCCCAGGGACACCCAGGGCACCCCCTGGGACACCAAGGGGACAGGCAGGGCACCCCCAGGGACACCGAGGGGAAAGCCAGGGCACCCCCAGGGACACCTAGGGGAAGGCAGGACACCCCCAGGGACACCTAGGGGACAGCCAGGGCACCCCCAGGGACATTTAGAGGACAGCCAGGGCACTCCAGGGACACCCAGGGCACTCCCAGGGACACCTAGGGGACAGCCAGGGCACCCCCAAGGAAACCCAGGGCACCCCCAGGGACACCTAGGGGACAGCCAGGGCACCCCCAGGGACACCTAGGGGACAGCCAGGGCACCGCCAGGGACACTGACGGGACAGCCAGGGCACCCCCAGAGACCCCTAGGGGATAGCCAGGGCACTCCCAGGGACACTCGGGGCACCCACAGGGACACCTTGGGGACAGCCAGGGCACCCAAGGGACACCCAGGGCACCCCCAGGGACACCCAGGGTACCCCCAACGACACCTAGGGGACAGGCAGGGCACCCCCAGGGACACCTAGGGGACAGGCAGGGCACCCCAGGGACACCCAGGGCACCCCCAGGGACACAAAGGGAACAGCCAGAGCACCCCAGGGACACCCAGGGCCCCCCCAGGGACACCTAGGGGACAGCCAGGGCACCCCCAGAGACCCCTAGGGGACAGCCAGGGCACCCCGAGGGACACCAGGGCACCCCCAGGGACACCTAGGGGACAGCCAGGGCACCCTAGGGACAGCCAGGGCACCCCCAGGGACACCGAGGGGACAGGCAGGGAACCCCAAGGGACACCTAGGGGACAGCCAGGGCACCCTAGGGACAGCCAGGGCACCCCCAGGGACACCTAGGGGAAAGGCATGGCACCCCCAGGGACACCTAGGGGACAGCCAGGGCCCCCCCAAGGATACCTAGGGGAAAGGCAGGGCACCCACATGGACACCGAGGGGACAGCCAGAGCACCACAAGGAAAGCCAGGGCACCCCCAGGGGCACCCAGGGCACCCCCAGGGACACGTAGGGGACAGCCAGGGCACACCAGGGACACCCTGGGCACCCCAGGGACACCTAGGGGACCTCCAAGGCACCCCCAGGGACACCCAGGGCATCCCTCAGGGACACCGAGGGGACAGGCAGGGCACCCTAGGAACAGCCAGGGCACCCCCTGGGCCACCTAGGGAACAGCCAGGGCACCCCAGGGACACGTAGGGGAAAGCCAGGGCACCCCAGGGACACCCAGGGCACCCCCAGGGACACCTAGGGGACAGCCAGGGCATCCCCAGGGACACCCAGGGCACACCCAGGGACACCGAGGGGACACGCAGGGTACCCCTAGGACACATAGGGGACACCCAGGGCACCCCGAGGGACACCAGGGCACTCCCAGGGACACCTAGGGGACAGCCAGGGCACCCCAAGGGACACCCAGGGCACCCCCAGGGACACCTAGGGGACAGGCAGGGCACCCCCAGGGACACCTAGGGGACAGCCAGGGCACCCCCAGGGACACTGACGGGACAGCCAGGGAACCCTCAGAGACCCCTAGGGGACAGCCAGGGCACTCCCAGGGACACTCGGGGCACCCACAGGGACACCTTGGGGACAGCCAGGGCACCCAAGGGACACCCAGGGCACCCCCAGGGACACCTAGGGGACAGGCAGGGCACCCCCAGGGACACCTAGGGGACAGGCAGGGCACCCCAGGGACACCGAGGGGACAGCCAGGGCACCCCCAGGGACACCTAGAGGACAGGCAGGGCACCCCCAGGGCACCCCAGGGACACCCAGGGCACCCCCAGGGACACCAAGGGAACAGCCAGAGCACCCCAGGGACACCCAGGGCCCCCCCAGGGACACCTAGGGGACAGCCAGGGCACCCCCAGAGACACCCAGGGCTCCCCGAGGGACACCTAGGGGACAGGCAGGGCACCCCCAGAGACCCCTAGGGGACAGCCAGGGCACCCCGAGGGACACCAGGGCACCCCCAGGGACACCTAGGGGACAGCCAGGGCACCCTAGGGACAGCCAGGGCACCCCCAGGGACACCGAGGGGACAGGCAGGGAACCCCAAAAAACACCTAGGGGACAGGCAGGGCACCCTAGGGACAGCCAGGGCACCCCCAGGGACACCTAGGGGAAAGGCATGGCACCCCCAGGGACACCTAGGGGACAGCCAGGTCCCCCCCAAGGACACCTAGGGGAAAGGCAGGGCACCCCCATGGACACCGAGGGGACAGCCAGAGCACCACAAGGAAAGCCAGGGCACCCCCAGGGGCACCCAGGGCACCCCCAGGGACACGTAGGGGACAGCCAGGGCACACCAGGGACACCCTAGGCACCCCAGAGACACCTAGGGGACCTCCAAGGCATCCCCAGGGACACCCTGGGCACCCCCAGGGACACCTAGGTGACAGCCTGGGCACCCCCAGGGACACCCAGGGCACCCCCAGGGACACCTAGGGGACAGCCAGGGCACCCCAGGCACACCCAGGGCACCCCCAGGGACACCTAGGGGACAGCCAGGGCACCCTAGGGACAGCCATGGCACCCCCAGGGACACCAAGGGCACACACAGGGCACCCTAGGGACACCAACGGGACAGCCAGGGCACCCTCAGGGACACCAAGGGGACATCCAGAGCACCCCAGGGACAGCCAGGGCACCCCCATGGATACTTACGGGACAGCCAGGGAACCCTAGGGACGCCTAAGGGACACCCTGGGCACCCCCAGGGACACCAAGGGGACCCCCAGGGACACGTAGGGGACAGCCAGGGCACCCCAGGGACACCCTGGGCGCCCCCAGGGACACTTAGGGGACAGCCAGGGCACCCCGAGGGACACCAGGGCACCCCCAGGGACACCTAGTGGACAGCAAGGGCACCCCCAGGGACACCCTGGGCACCCCCAGGGACACGTAGGGGACAGCCAGGGCACCCCAGGGACACCCTGGGCGCCCCCAGGGACACTTAGGGGACAGCCAGGGCACCCCGAGGGACACCAGGGCACGCCCAGGGACACCTAGGGGAAAGCCAGGGCACCCTAGGGACAGCCAGGGCACCCCCACGGACACTAACGGGACAGCCAGGGCACCCCAGGGACACCTATGGCACAGCCAGGGCACCCTAGGGACGGCCAGGGCACCCTCAGGGACACCGAGGGCACAGCCAGGGCCCCCCCAGGCACACCCAGGGCACCCCCAGGGACACCTAGGGGACAGCCAGGGCACCCTGGGGACAGCCAGGGCACCCCCAGTGACACCTAGGGGACAGGCATGGCACCCCCAGGAACACGTAGGGGACAGGCAGTGCACCCCCAGGGACACCTAGGGGACAGCCAGGGCACCACCAGGGACACCCAGGGCACCCCCAGGGACACCGAGGGGACAGCCAGGGCACCCCAGGGACACCTAGGGGACCTCCAAGGCATCCCCAGGGACACCCTGGGCACCCCCAGGGACACCTAGGGGACAGCCTGGGCACCCCCAGGGACACCCAGGGCACCCCTCAGGGACACCTAGGGGACAGCCAGGGCACCCTAGGGACAGCCAGGGCACCCCCTGGGCCACCTAGGGAACAGGCTGGGCACCCCAGGGACACGTAGGGGACAGCCAGGGCACCCCCAAGGACACCTAGGGGACACGCAGGGTATTCCCAGGGACAACGAGGGGACAGCCATGGCACCCCCAGGGACAGCCAGGGCACTCCAGGGACACCTAGGGCACAGCCAGGGCACCCTAGGGACAGCCAGGGCGCCCCCAGGGACACCTAGGGGACAGGCAGGGCACCCCCAGGGACACCTAGGGGACACCCAGGGCACCCCGAGGGACACCAGGGCACCCCCAGGGACACCTAGGGGACAGCCAGGGCACCCTAGGGAGAGCCAGGGCACCCCCAGGGACACCAAGGGCACAGCCAGGGCACCCTAGGGACAGCCAGGGCACCCCCAGGGACACCAAGGGCACAGCCAGGGCACCCTAGGGACAGCCAGGGCACCCCCAGGGACACCAAGGGCACAGACAGGGCACTCTAGGGACACCAAGGGGACAGCCAGGGCACCCCCAGGGACACCTAGGGGAGAGGCAGGGCACCCCCAGAGACCACTAGGGGACAGCCAGGGCCCCCCCAGGGACACCCAGGGCACCACCAGGGACACCTAGAGGACAGCCAGGGCACCCCAGGCACACCCAGGGCACCCCCAGGGACACCTAGGGGACAGCCAGGGCACCCTAGGGACAGCCAGGGCACCCCCAGGGACACCAAGGGCACAGACAGGGCACCCTAGGGACACCAAGGGGACAGCCAGGGCACCCTCAGGGACACCAAGGGGACATCCAGAGCACCCCAGGGACAGCCAGGGCACCCCCAGGGACACCTACGGGACAGCAAGGGAACTCTAGGGACACCTAAGGGACACACTGGGCACCCCCAGGGACACCAAGGAGACCCACAGGGACACCTAGGGGACAGCCAGGGCACCCCCAGGGACACCCTGGGCACCCCCAGGGACACGTAGGGGACAGCCACGGCACCCCAGGGACACCCTGGGCGCCCCCAGGGACACTTAGGGGACAGCCAGGGCACCCCGAGGGACACCAGGGCACCCCCAGGGACACCTAGGGGACAGCAAGGGCACCCCCAGGGACACCCTGGGCACCCCCAGGGACACGTAGGGGACAGCCAGGGCACCCCAGGGACACCCTGGGCGCCCCCAGGGACACTTAGGGGACAGCCAGGGCACCCCGAGGGACACCATGGCACCCCCAGGGACACCTAGGGCACAGCCAGGGCACCCTAGAGACGGCCAGGGCACCCTCAGGGACACCGAGGGCACAGCCAGGGCCCCCCCAGGCACACCCAGGGCACCCCCAGGGACACCTACGGGACAGCCAGGGCACCCTAGGGACAGCCAGGGCACCCCCAGAGACACCGAGGGCACAGCCAGGGCACCCTGGGGACAGCCAGGGCACCCCCAGGGACACCTAGGGGACAGGCATGGCACCCCCAGGGACACGTAGGGGACAGGCAGTGCACCCCCAGGGACACCTAGGGGAAAGCCAGGGCCCCCCCAAGGACACCTAGGGGAAAGGCAGGGCACCCCCCGGGACACCGAGGGGACAGCCAGGGCTACCCCAGGGACACGTAGAGGACAGCCATGGCACGCCAGGGACATCCAGGGCACCCCCAGGGACAGCTAGGGGACAGCCAGGGCACCCCCAGGGACACCCAGTGCACCCCCAGGGACACGTAGGGGACAGCCAGGGCACCCCAGGAACACCCTGGGCACCCCCAGGGACACCGAGGGGACAGCCAGGGCACCCCAGGGACACCTAGGGGACAGCCAAGGCAACCCCAGGGACACCCACGGAACCCCCAGGGACACCTAGGGGACAGGCAGGGCACCCCAGGGACACCCAGGGCACCCCCAGGGACACCTAGGGGACAGCCAGGGCGCCCTAGGGACAGCCAGGGAACCCCCAGGGACACCGAGGGGACAGGCAGGGAACCCCCAGAGACACTGAGGGCACAGCCAGGGCACCCTAGGGACAGCCAGGGCACCCCCAGGGACACCTAGGGGACAGCCAGGGCACCCCCAAGGACACCTAGGGGAAAGGCAGGGTACCCCCAGGGACACCGAGGGGACAACCAGGGCACCCCCAGGGACACCCAGGGCACCCCCAGGGACAGCTAGGGGACAGCCAGGGCACCCCCAGGGACACCAAGGGGACAGCCAGAGCACCCCAGGGACAGCCAGGGCACCCCCAGGGACAGCTAGGGGACAGCCAGGGCACCCCCAGGGACACCAAGGGGACAGCCAGAGCACCCCAGGGACAGCCAGGGCACCCTCCAGGGACACCCAGGGCACCCCCAGGGACACCTACGGGACAGCAAGGGCACCCCCAGGGACACCCTGGGCACCCCCAGGGACACGTAGGGGACAGCCAGGGCACCCCAGGGACACCCTGGCACCCCCAGGGACACCGAGGGGACAGCCAGGGCACACCAGGGACACCTAGGGGACAGCCAGGGCACCCCCAGGGACACGCAGGGCACACCCAGGGACACCTAGGGGACAGCCTGGGCACCCCCAGGGACACCCAGGGCACCCCTCAGGGACACCTAGGGGACAGCCAGGGCACCCTAGGGACAGCCAGGGCACCCCCTGGGCCACCTAGGGAACAGCCAGGGCACCCCAGGGACACGTAGGGGACAGCCAGGGCACCCCCAAGGACACCTAGGGGACACGCAGGGTACCCCCAGGGACAACGAGGGGACAGCCATGGCACCCCCAGGGACACCTAGGGGACAGCCAGGGCACCCCAGGCACAGCCAGGGCACCCCCAGGGACACCTAGCAGACAGCCAGGGCACCCCCAGGGACACCTAGGGGACAGCCACGGCACCCCCAGGGACAGCCAGGGCACCCCCAGGGACACCTAGGGGACAGCCAGGGCACCCCCAGGGACACCTAGGAGACAGCCAGAGCACCCCGAGGGACACCTAGGGGACAGCCAGGGCACCCCCAGGGACACCTAGGGGACAGCCAGGGCACCCCGAGGGACACCAGGGCCCCCCCAGGGACACCTAGGGGACAGCCAGGGCCCCCCCAGGGACACCCAGGGCACCCCCAAGGACACGTAGGGGAAAACCAGGGAACCCCAGGGACAGCCAGGGCACCCCAAGGGACACCTAGGCGACAGCCAGGGAACCCCAGGGACACCCTGGGCACCCCCAGGGACACCTAGGGGACAGCCAGGGAACCCCAGGGACAGCCAGGGCACCCCAAGGGGCATCTAGGAGACAGCCAGGGCCCCCCCAGGGACACCTAGGGGACAGCCAGGGCACCCCCAGGGACACCGAGGGGACAGCCAGAGCACCCCCAGAGACCCCTAGGGGACAGCCAGGGCACTCCCAGGGACACTCTGGGCACCCACAGGGACACCTTGGGGACAGCCAGGACACCCTAGGGACAGCCAGGGCACCCCCAGGGACACCAAGAGCACAGCCAGGGCACCCCAGGGATAGCCAGGGCACCCCCAGGGACACCTAGAGGACAGCCAGGGCACCCCCAGGGACACCAAAGGGACACCCTGTGCACCCCCAGGGACACCCAGGGCCCCCCCAGGGACACCTAGGGGACAGCCAGGGCACCCCCAGAGACACCGAGAGGACAGGCAGGGCACCCCCAGGGACACCTTGGGGACAGCCAGGGCACCCCAGGGACAGACAGGGCACCCCCAGGGACACCTAGGGGACCACCAGGGCACCCCCAGGGACAGCTAGGGGAGAGACAGGGCCCCCCCAGGGACACCTAGGGGACAGCCAGGGCACCCCCAGAGACACCTAGGGGACAGCCAGGGCACCCCAGGGACACCCCGGGCACCCCCGGGGACACCAAGGGGACAGGCAGGGCACCCCCAGGGACACCTACGAGACAGTCAGGGAACCCCCAGGGACATTTAGGGGACAGCAAGGGCACTCCAGGGACACCCAGGGCACCCCCAGGGACATTTAGGGGACAGCCAGGGCACTCCAGGGACACCCAGGGCACCCCAAGGGACACCTAGGGGACAGCCAAGGCAACCCCAGGGACACCCACGGAACCCCCAGGGACACCTAGGGGACAGGCAGGGAACCCCCAGGGACACCTAGGGGACAACCAGGGCACCCCCAGGGACACCCAGGGCACCCCCAGGGACACCTAGCGGACAGGCAGGGCACCCCAAGGACACCTAGGGGACAGCCAGGGCCCCCCCAGGGACACCTAGGGGACACCCAGGGCACCCCAGGGACACCCAGGGCACCCCCAGGGACACCTAGGGGACAGCCAGGGCACCCTAGGGACAGCCAGGGAACCCCCAGGGACACCGAGGGGACAGGCAGGGAACCCCCAGAGACACTGAGGGCACAGCCAGGGCACCCTAGGGACAGCCAGGGCACTCCCAGGGACACCTAGGGGACAGCCAGGGCACCCCCAGGGACACCTAGGGGACAGGCAGGGCACTCCCAGAGACACTGAGGGCACAGCCAGGGCACCCTAGGGACAGCCAGGGCAGCCCAGGGACACCTACGGGACAGCCAGGGCACCCTCTGGGACACCAAGGACAGCCAGGGCACCCCAAGGACAGCCAGGGCCCCCCCAGGGACACCAAGGGTACAGCCAGGGCCCCCCCAGGGACACCTAGGGGACAGCCAGGGCTACCCAGGGACACCCAGGGCACCCCCAGGGACACTGAGGGGACAGCCAGGGAACCTCCAGAGACCCCTAGGGGACAGCCAGGGACACTCTGGGCACCCCAAGGGACACCTTGGGGTCAGCCAGGGCACCCCAGGGACACCCAGGGCACCCCCAGGGACACGGAGGGGACAGCCAGGGCACCCCCAGGGACACCTAGGGCAAGGCAGGACACCCCCAGGGACACCTAGGGGACAGGCAGGGCACCTCTAGGGACAGCCAGGGTACCCCCAGGGACACCTAGGGACAGTCAGGGCACCCCAGGGACACCTAGGGGACAGCCAGGGCACCCTAGGGACAGCCAGGGCACCCCGAGGGACACCTAAGTGACAGCCAGGGCACCCCAGGAACATCGAGGGACAGCCAGGAACCCCCTGGGACAGCCAGCTCACCCCCACGGCCGCCTCCACCTCCAGGAGCTACCAAAACCCTCCTCAGGTACTTTGATGCCTCAAATGGGCCGCCCAAACCTCCCGAATACCCCCCAAAGCACCCAAAGCAGCCCCCAGGACGCCCCCCAGACCCCCCACAACACAAAAACCCCCTCCACGACAACTCAGGACCCCCAGGATCCCCCCAAATCCGCGCCCCCCTCACCCTGAGGTCCCGTTTGAGCCGCTCCACGTTGCGGACAGGCACCAGCTCATCAAGCCCCAAGCACCAACACCTGCGGGACTGGGATCGACTGAGAGCACTGGGAGGGTGACCAGAGAAACCTGGGATGGACAAAGAGTGGACTGGGATGAACTGGGATGAACTGGCAGGCGTGTGGGGGTCCATGGTGGCCACTCGGTGCCTTACTGGTCTATACTGGGATGGGTCGGATGGCCCCAGGGGAGGGGGTGAGGCCACAATGGTCCAGACTGGGAGGGGAGTCACCATGGCGCCGGAGGCGGAGTCGAGGATACGAGCGAGGCAGGGACACCTAGGGGACAGCCAGGGCAACCCAGGGACACCAGGGCCCCCCCAGAGACACCTAGGGGACAGCCAGGGAACCCCAGGGACACCCTGTGCACCCCCAGGGACACCTAGGGGACAGCCAGGGCCCATCCCGGGACACCTAGGGGACAGCCAGGGAACCCCAGGGACACCCTGTGCACGCCCAGGGACACCCAGGGAACACCCAGGGACACCTAGGGGACAGCCAGGGCACCCTAGGGACAGCCAGGGCACCCCCAAGGACACCTAGGGGACACGCAGGGAACCCCCAGGGACACCTAGGGGACACCCAGGGCATCCCCAGGGACACCCAGGGCACCCCCAGGGACACCAAAGGGACACCCTGGGCACACCCAGGGACACCAAGGGGACGCCCAGGGACACCTAGGGGACAGCCAGGGCACCCCAGGGACAGCTAGGGCACCCCCAGGGACACCTAGGGGACAGCCAGGGCAGCCCAGGGACACTCAGGGCACCCCCAGGGAAACCTAGGGGACAGCCAGGGAACCCCAGGGACAAGTACGGGACAGCCAGGGAACCCCAGGGACACCCTAGCCACCTCCAGGGACACCTAGGGGACAGCCAGGGAACCCGAGGGACAGCCAGGGAACCCCCAGGAACACCTAGATGACAGGAAGGGCACCCCCAGGGACACCTAGGGGACAGCCAGGGCACTCCAGGGACAGCCAGGGCACCCCCAGGGCACACCAGGGACAGCCAGGGCACCCCCAGGGACACCTAGGGGACAGCCAGGAGACCCCCCCGGGACACCTAGGGGACAGCCAGGGCACTGCAGGGTCAGCCAGGGCACCCCCAGGGCACCCCAGGGACACCCAGGGCAGCTCCACGGACACGTAGGGGACAGCCAGGGCACCTCCAGGGACACCTAGGGGATAGCCAGGGCCCCCCCAGGGACACCTAGGGGACAGCCAGGCAACCCCAGGGACACCCTGTGCACTCCCAGGGACAGCCAGGGCACCCCCAGGGACACCGAGAGGACAGGCAGGGCACCGCCAGGGACAACTTGGGGACAGCCAGGGCACCCCAGGGACAGCCAGGGCACCCCCAGGGACACCTAGGGGACCTCCAGAGCACACCCAGGGACACCCAGGGCACCCCCAGGGACACCTAGGGGACAGCCAGGGCCCCCCCAGGGACACCTAGGGGACAGCCAGGGCACCCCAGGGACACCCAGGGGACAGCCATGGCACCCTAGGGACAGCCGGGGCACCCCCAGGGACACCGAGGGCACAGCCATGCCACCCTAGGGACAGCCAGGGCACCCCCAAGGACACCTAGGGGACACGCAGGGAACCCCCAGGGACACCTAGGGGACAGCCAGGGCATCCCCAGGGACACCCAGGGCACCCCCAGGGACACCTAGGGGACAGCAAGGGCACCCCCAGGGACACCTAAGGGACACCCTGGGCACCCCCAGGGACACCAAGGGGACGCCCAGGGACACCTAGGGGACAGCCAGGGCACCCCAGGGACAGCGAGGGCACCCCCAGGGACACCTAGGGGACAGCCAGGGCACCCCCAGGGAAACCTAGGGGACAGCCAGGGCACCCCCAAGGACACCTAGAGGACAGGCAGGGCACCCCCAGGGCACCCCAGGGACACCCAGGGACACCTAGGGGACAGCCAGGGCATCCCCAGGGACACCCATGTCACCCCCAGGGACATTTAGGGGACAGCCAGGGCACCCCAGGCACACCCAGGGCACCCCCAGGGACACCTAGGGGACAGCCACGGCACACTAGGGACAGCCCGGGCACCCCCAGGGACACCGAGGGGACAGCCAGGGTACCCTCAGAGACACCGAGGGCAGAGCCAGGGCACCCTGGGGACAGCCAGGGCACCCCCAGGGACACCTAGGGGACAGGCAGGTCACCCCCAGGGACACCTAGGGGACAGCCAGGGCACCCTAGGGACAGCCAGGGCACACCCAGGGACACCTAGGGGACAGGCATGGCACCCCCAGGGACACCTAGGGGACAGCCAGGGCACCCCAGGGACAGCCAGGGCACCCCCTGGGACACCAAGGGGACAGACAGGGCACCCCCAGGGACACCGAGTGGAAAGCCAGGGCACCCCCAGGGACACCAAGGGGAAGGCAGGACACCCCCAGGGACACCTAGGGGACAGCCAGGGCACCCCCAGGGACACCTAGGGGACAGGCAGGGAACCGCCAGGGACACCTAGGGGACAGCCAGGGCATCCCCAGGGACACCCAGGGCACCCCCAGGGACACCTAGGGGACAGGATGGGCACCCCCAGTGCACCCCAGGGACACCCAGCGCACCCCCAGGGACACCAAGGGGACAGCCAGAGCACCCCAAGGACAGCCAGGGCACCCACAGGGACACCAAGGGGACAGCCAGGGCACCCGAGGGACTCCTAGGGGACAGCCAGGGCACCCCCAGGGACACCTAGGGGACAGCCAGGGCACCCAAGGGACACCCAGGGCACCCCCAGGGACACCTAGGGGACAGCAAGGGCACCCACAGGGACACCCAGGGCACCCCCAGGGACACGTAGGGGACAGCCAGGGCACCCCAGGGACACCCTGGGCGCCCCCAGGGACACCTAGGGGACAGCCAGGGCACTCCGAGGGACAGGGAGGGCACCCCCAGGGACACCTAGGGGACAGGCAGGGCACCCCCAGAGACCCCTAGGGGACAGACAGGGCACCCTAGGGACAGCAATGCCACCCCCAGGGACACCGAGGGGACAGGGAGGGCACCCTAGGGACAGCCAGGGCACCCCCTGGGCCACCTAGGGAACAGCCAGGGGACCCCAGGGACACGTAGGGGACAGCCAGGGCACCCCAAGGGACACCGAGTGGAAAGCCAGGGCACCCCCAGGGACACCAAGGGGAAGGCAGGACACCCCCAGGGACACCTAGGGGACAGCCAGGGCACCCCCAGGGACATTTAGGGGACAGCTAGGGCACTCCAGGGACACCCAGGGCACCCCCAGGGACACCTAGGGGACAGCCAGGGCACCCCCAGGGACATTTAGGGGACAGCTTGGGCACTCCAGGGACACCCAGGGCACCCCCAGGGACATTTAGGTGACAGCCAGGGCACTCCAGGGACACCCAGGGAACCCCCAGGGACACCTAGGGGACAGGCAGGGAACCGCCAGGGACACCTAGGGGACAGCCAGGGCACCCCCAGGGACACCCAGGGCACCCCCAGGGACACCCAGCGCACCCCCAGGGACACCAAGGGGACAGCCAGAGCACCCCAAGGACAGCCAGGGCACCCACAGGGACACCTAGGGGACAGCCAGGGCACCCCAGGGACACCTAGGGGACAGCCAGGGCACCCCCAGGGACACCTAGGGGACAGCCAGGGCACCCAAGGGACACCCAGGGCACACCCAGGGACACCTAGGGGACAGCAAGGGCACCCACAGGGACACCCAGGGCACCCCCAGGGACACGTAGGGGACAGCCAGGGCACCCCAGGGACACCCGGGGCGCCCCCAGGGACACCTAGGGGACAGGCAGGGCACCCCCAGAGACCCCTAGGGGACAGACAGGGCACCCTAGGGACAGCAATGGCACCCCCAGGGACACGTAGGGGACAGGCAGGGCACCCTAGGGACAGCCAGGGCACCCCTGGGCCACCTAGGGAACAGCCAGGGGACCCCAGGGACACGTAGGGGACAGCCAGGGCACCCCCAAGGACACCTAGGGGACACGCAGGGTACCCCCAGGGACAACGAGGGGACAGCCATGGCACCCCCAGGGACACCTAGGGGACAGCCAGGGCACCCTAGGGACAGCCAGGGCACCCCCAGGGACACCAAGGGCACAGCCAGGGCACCGTAGGGACAGCCAGGGCACCCCAAGAGACACCAAGGGCACAGACAGGGCACTCTAGGGACACCAAAAGGACAGCCAGGGCACCCCCAGGGACACCTAGGGGACAGGCAGGGCACCCCCAGAGACCCCTAGGGGACAGCCAGGGCCCCCCAGGGACACCCAGGGCACCCCCAGGGACACCTAGCGGACAGCCAGGGCGTCCCCAGGGACACCCAGGGCAACCCCAGGGACACCTAGAGGACAGACAGGGCACCCCAGGCACACCCACGGCACCCCCAGGGGCACCTAGGGGACAGCCAGGGCACCCCGAGGGACAGCAGGGCACCCCCAGGGACACCTAGGGGACAGCCAGGGCACCATAGGGACACCCAGGGCACCCCCAGGGACACCAAGGGCACAGACAGGGCACCCTAGGGACACCTAGAAGACAGGCAGGGCAACCCCAGGGACACCTAGGGGACAGCCAGGGCACCCCAAGGGACACCTAGGGGACAGCCAGGGCACCCCCAGGGACACCAAGGGGACATCCAGAGCACCCCAGGGACACCCAGGGCAACCCCAGGGACACCTAGAGGACAGACAGAGCAGCCCAGGCACACCAACGGCACCCCCAGGGACACCTAGGGGACAGCCAGGGCACCCCGAGGGACACCTAAGTGACAGCCAGGGCAACCCAAGGACATCGAGGGACAGCCAGGAACCCCCTGGGACAGCCAGCTCACCCCCACCGCCGCCTCCACCTCCAGGAGCTATCAAAACCCTCCTCAGGTTCTTTGATGCCTCAAATGGGCCGCCCAAGCCTCCCGAATACCCCCCAAAGCACCCAAAGCAGCCCCCAGGACGCCCCCCAGACCCCCCACAACCCAAAAACCCCCTCCCCGACAACTCAGGACCCCCAGGATCCCCCCAAATCCGCGCCCCCCTCACCCTGAGGTCCCGTTTGAGCCGCTCCACGTTGCGGACAGGCACCAGCTCATCAAGCCCCAAGCACCAACACCTGCGGGACTGGGATGGACTGAGAGCACTGGGAGGGTGACCAGAGAAACCTGGGATGGACAAAGAGTGGACTGGGATGAACTGGGATGAACTGGCAGGCGTGTGGGGGTCCATGGTGGCCACTCGGTGCCTTACTGGTCTATACTGGGATGGGTCGGATGGCCCCAGGGGAGGGGGTGAGGCCACAATGGTCCAGACTGGGAGGGGAGTCACCATGGCGCCGGAGGCGGAGTCGAGGATACGAGCCAGGCAAGGACACCAAGGGGACAGCCAGGGCAACCCAGGGACACAAGGGCCCCCCCAGAGACACCTAGGGGACAGCCAGGGAACCCCAGGGACACCCTGTGCACGCCCAGGGACACCCTGTGCACGCCCAGGGACACCCAGGGCACACCCAGGGACACCTAGGGGACAGCCAGGGAACCCCAGGGACACCCTGGGCACCCCCAGGGACACCTAGGGGACAGCCAGGGCCCCCCCAGGGACACCTAGGGGACAGCCAGGGCACTCCAGGGACAGCCAGGGCACCCCCAGGGCCACCTAGGGGACAGCCAGGGCAGCCCAGGGACACTCAGGGCACCCCCAGGGAAACCTAGGGGACAGCCAGGGAACCCCAGGGACAAGTACGGGACAGCCAGGGAACCCCACTGACACCCTGTGCACCCCCAGGGACACCCAGGGCCCCCGCAGGGACACCTAGGGGACAGCCAGGGAACCCCAGGGACACCCTAGCCACCCCCAGGGACACCTAGGGGACAGCCAGGGAACCCGACGGACAGCCAGGGCACCCCCATGGACACCTAGGGGACAGCCAGGGCCCCCCCAGGGACACCAAGGGGACAGCCAGGGCACACCAGGGACAGCCAGGGCCCCCACAGGGACACCCAGGGCACCCCCAGGGACATCTAGGGGACAGGCAGGGCACCCCCAGGGACATTTAGGGGACAGCCAGGGCACTCCAGGGACACCCAGGGCACGCCCAGGGACTCCTAGGGGACAGGCAGGGAACCCCCAGGGACACCTAGGGGACAGGCAGGGCACCCCCAGGGACACTGACGGGACAGTCAGGGCACCCCCAGAGACCCCTAGGGGACAGCCAGGGCACCCCAGGGACACCCAGGGCACCCCCAGGGACACCAAGGGGACAGCCAGGGCACCCCCAGGGACAACTAGAGGATAGGCAGGGCGCCCCCAGGGCACCCCAGGGACACCCAGGGCACCCCCAGGGACAGCTAGGGGACAGCCAGAGCACCCCAAGGACAGTCAGGGCACCCCCAGGGACACCAAGGGGACAGCCAGAGCACCCCAAGAACAGCCAGGGCACCCGCAGGGACACCTAGGGGACAGCCAGGGCACCCCCAGGGACACCTAGGGGACAGCCAAGGAACCCCAGGGACACACTGGGCCCCCCAGGGACACGTAGGGGACAGCCAGGGCACCCCAGAGACACCCTGGGCACCCCCAGGGACACCTAGGGGACAGCCAGGGCACCCTAGGGACAGCCAGGGCACCCCCAAGACAGGAAGGGGACAGCCAGGGCACCCCCAGGGACACCAAGGGGACAGCCAGGGCACCCCCAGGAACACCTAGGGGACAGCCACGGCACTCCAAGGGACACCCTGGGCACCCCCAGGGAAACCGAGGGGACAGCCAGGGCACCCCAGGGACACCTAGGTGACAGGGAAGGCAACCCCAGGGACACCTTGGGGACAGCCAAGGCAACCCCTGGGCACCCCAAGGAAAGTCAGGGCACCCCCAGGGACACCGAGGGGACAGCCAGGGCACTCCAGGGACAGCCAGGGCACCCCCAGGGCACCCTAGGGACAGCCAGGGAACCCCCAGGGACACCTAGGGGACAGCCAGGGCATCCCCAGGGACACCTAGGGGACAGCCAGGGCACTGCAGGGTCAGCCAGGGCACCCCCAGGGCACCCCAGGGACACCCAGGGCAGCTCCACGGACACGTAGGGGACAGCCAGGGCACCCCCAGGGACACCTAGGGGACAGCCGGGGCCCCCCCAGGGACACCTAGGGGACAGCCAGGGAACCTCAGGGACACCCTGTAAACCCCCAGGGACAGCCAGGGCACCCCCAGGGACACCGAGAGGACAGGTAGGGCACCGCCAGGGACAACTTGGGGACAGTCAGGGCACCCCAGGGACAGCCAGGGCACCCCCAGGGACACCGAGGGCACAGCCATGCCACCCTAGGGACAGCCAGGGCACCCCCAAGGACACCTAGGGGACACGCAGGGAACCCCCAGGGACACCTAGGGGACAGCCAGGGCATCCCCAGGGACACCCAGGGCACCCCCAGGGACACCAAAGGGACACCCTGGGCACACCCAGGGACACGAAGGGGACGCCCAGGGACACCTAGGGGACAGCCAGGGCACCCCAGGGACAGCTAGGGCACCCCCAGGGACACCTAGGGGACAGCCAGGGCAGCCCAGGGACACTCAGGGCACCCCCAGGGAAACCTAGGGGACAGCCAGGGAACCCCAGGGACAAGTACGGGACAGCCAGGGAACCCCACTGACACCCTGTGCACCCCCAGGGACACCCAGGGCCCCCCCAGGGACACCTAGGGGACAGCCAGGGAACCCCAGGGACACCCTAGCCACCTCCAGGGACACCTAGGGGACAGCCAGGGAACCCGAGGGACAGCCAGGGAACCCCCAGGAACACCTAGATGACAGGAAGGGCACCCCCAGGGACACCTAGGGGACAGCCAGGGCACTCCAGGGACAGCCAGGGCACCCCCAGGGCACACCAGGGACAGCCAGGGCACCCCCAGGGACACCTAGGGGACAGCCAGGGGACCCCCCAGGGACACCTAGGGGACAGCCAGGGCACTGCAGGGTCAGCCAGGGCACCCCCAGGGCACCCCAGGGACACCCAGGGCAGCTCCACGGACACGTAGGGGACAGCCAGGGCACCTCCAGGGACACCTAGGGGACAGCCAGGGCCCCCCCAGGGACACCTAGGGGACAGCCAGGCAACCCCAGGGACACCCTGTGCACTCCCAGGGACAGCCAGGGCACCCCCAGGGACACCGAGAGGACAGGCAGGGCACCGCCAGGGACAACTTGGGGACAGCCAGGGCACCCCAGGAACAGCCAGGGCACCCCCAGGGACACCTAGGGGACCTCCAGAGCACACCCAGGGACACCCAGGGCACCCCCAGGGACACCTAGGGGACAGCCAGGGCCCCCCCAGGGACACCTAGGGGACAGCCAGGGCACCCCAGGGACACCCAGGGGACAGCCATGGCACCCTAGGGACAGCCGGGGCACCCCCAGGGACACCGAGGGCACAGCCATGCCACCCTAGGGACAGCCAGGGCACACCCCCAAGGACACCTAGGGGACACGCAGGGAACCCCCAGGGACACCTAGGGGACAGCCAGGGCATCCCCAGGGACACCCAGGGCACCCCCAGGGACACCTAGGGGACAGCAAGGGCACCCGCAGGGACACCTAAGGGACACCCTGGGCACCCCCAGGGACACCAAGGGGACGCCCAGGGACACCTAGGGGACAGCCAGGGCACCCCAGGGACAGCGAGGGCACCCCCAGGGACACCTAGGGGACAGCCAGGGCACCCCCAGGGAAACCTAGGGGACAGCTAGGGCACCCCCAAGGACACCTAGAGGACAGGCAGGGCACCCCCAGGGCACCCCAGGGACACCCAGGGACACCTAGGGGACAGCCAGGGCATCCCCAGGGACACCCATGTCACCCCCAGGGACATTTAGGGGACAGCCAGGGCACCCCAGGCACACCCAGGGCACCCCCAGGGACACCTAGGGGACAGCCACGGCACACTAGGGACAGCCCGGGCACCCCCAGGGACACCGAGGGGACAGCCAGGGCACCCTCAGAGACACCGAGGGCAGAGCCAGGGCACCCTGGGGACAGCCAGGGCACCCCCAGGGACACCTAGGGGACAGGCAGGTCACCCCCAGGGACACCTAGGGGACAGCCAGGGCACCCTAGGGACAGCCAGGGCACACCCAGGGACACCTAGGGGACAGGCATGGCACCCCCAGGGACACCTAGGGGACAGCCAGGGCACCCCAGGGACAGCCAGGGCACGCCCTGGGACACCAAGGGGACAGACAGGGCACCCCCAGGGACACCGAGTGGAAAGCCAGGGCACCCCCAGGGACACCAAGGGGAAGGCAGGACACCCCCAGGGACACCTAGGGGACAGCCAGGGCACCCCCAGGGACATTTAGGGGACAGCTAGGGCACTCCAGGGACACCCAGGGCACCCCCAGGGACACCTAGGGGACAGGCAGGGAACCGCCAGGGACACCTAGGGGACAGCCAGGGCATCCCCAGGGACACCCAGGGCACCCCCAGGGACACCTAGGGGACAGGATGGGCACCCCCAGTGCACCCCAGGGACACCCAGCGCACCCCCAGGGACACCAAGGGGACAGCCAGAGCACCCCAAGGACAGCCAGGGCACCCACAGGGACACCAAGGGGACAGCCAGGGCACCCGAGGGACTCCTAGGGGACAGCCAGGGCACCCCCAGGGACACCTAGGGGACAGCCAGGGCACCCAAGGGACACCCAGGGCACCCCCAGGGACACCTAGGGGACAGCAAGGGCACCCACAGGGACACCCAGGGCACCCCCAGGGACACGTAGGGGACAGCCAGGGCACCCCAGGGACACCCTGGGCGCCCCCAGGGACACCTAGGGGACAGCCAGGGCACTCCGAGGGACAGGGAGGGCACCCCCAGGGACACCTAGGGGACAGGCAGGGCACCCCCAGAGACCCCTAGGGGACAGACAGGGCACCCTAGGGACAGCAATGCCACCCCCAGGGACACCGAGGGGACAGGGAGGGCACCCTAGGGACAGCCAGGGCACCCCCTGGGCCACCTAGGGAACAGCCAGGGGACCCCAGGGACACGTAGGGGACAGCCAGGGCACCCCCAGGGACACCAAGGGGAAGGCAGGACACCCCCAGGGACACCTAGGGGACAGCCAGGGCACCCCCAGGGACATTTAGGGGACAGCTTGGGCACTCCAGGGACACCCAGGGCACCCCCAGGGACATTTAGGTGACAGCCAGGGCACTCCAGGGACACCCAGGGAACCCCCAGGGACACCTAGGGGACAGGCAGGGAACCGCCAGGGACACCTAGGGGACAGCCAGGGCACCCCCAGGGACACCCAGCGCACCCCCAGGGACACCAAGGGGACAGCCAGAGCACCCCAAGGACAGCCAGGGCACCCACAGGGACACCTAGGGGACAGCCAGGGCACCCCAGGGACACCTAGGGGACAGCCAGGGCACCCCCAGGGACACCTAGGGGACAGCCAGGGAACCAAGGGACACCCAGGGCACACCCAGGGACACCTAGGGGACAGCAAGGGCACCCACAGGGACACCCAGGGCACCCCCAGGGACACCTAGGGGACAGGCAGGGCACCCCCAGAGACCCCTAGGGAACAGACAGGGCACCCTAGGGACAGCAATGGCACCCCCAGGGACACGTAGGGGACAGGCAGGGCACCCTAGGGACAGCCAGGGCACCCCTGGGCCACCTAGGGAACAGCCAGGGGACCCCAGGGACACGTAGGGGACAGCCAGGGCACCCCCAAGGACACCTAGGGGACACGCAGGGTACCCCCAGGGACAACGAGGGGACAGCCATGGCACCCCCAGGGACACCTAGGGGACAGCCAGGGCACCCTAGGGACAGCCAGGGCACCCCCAGGGACACCAAGGGCACAGCCAGGGCACCGTAGGGACAGCCAGGGCACCCCAAGAGACACCAAGGGCACAGACAGGGCACTCTAGGGACACCAAAAGGACAGCCAGGGCACCCCCAGGGACACCTAGGGGACAGGCAGGGCACCCCCAGAGACCCCTAGGGGACAGCCAGGGCCCCCCAGGGACACCCAGGGCACCCCCAGGGACACCTAGCGGACAGCCAGGGCGTCCCCAGGGACACCCAGGGCAACCCCAGGGACACCTAGAGGACAGACAGGGCACCCCAGGCACACCCACGGCACCCCCAGGGGCACCTAGGGGACAGCCAGGGCACCCCGAGGGACAGCAGGGCACCCCCAGGGACACCTAGGGGACAGCCAGGGCACCATAGGGACACCCAGGGCACCCCCAGGGACACCAAGGGCACAGACAGGGCACCCTAGGGACACCTAGAAGACAGGCAGGGCAACCCCAGGGACACCTAGGGGACAGCCAGGGCACCCCAAGGGACACCTAGGGGACAGCCAGGGCACCCCCAGGGACACCAAGGGGACATCCAGAGCACCCCAGGGACACCCAGGGCAACCCCAGGGACACCTAGAGGACAGACAGAGCAGCCCAGGCACACCAACGGCACCCCCAGGGACACCTAGGGGACAGCCAGGGCACCCCGAGGGACACCTAAGTGACAGCCAGGGCAACCCAAGGACATCGAGGGACAGCCAGGAACCCCCTGGGACAGCCAGCTCACCCCCACCGCCGCCTCCACCTCCAGGAGCTATCAAAACCCTCCTCAGGTTCTTTGATGCCTCAAATGGGCCGCCCAAGCCTCCCGAATACCCCCCAAAGCACCCAAAGCAGCCCCCAGGACGCCCCCCAGACCCCCCACAACCCAAAAACCCCCTCCCCGACAACTCAGGACCCCCAGGATCCCCCCAAATCCGCGCCCCCCTCACCCTGAGGTCCCGTTTGAGCCGCTCCACGTTGCGGACAGGCACCAGCTCATCAAGCCCCAAGCACCAACACCTGCGGGACTGGGATGGACTGAGAGCACTGGGAGGGTGACCAGAGAAACCTGGGATGGACAAAGAGTGGACTGGGATGAACTGGGATGAACTGGCAGGCGTGTGGGGGTCCATGGTGGCCACTCGGTGCCTTACTGGTCTATACTGGGATGGGTCGGATGGCCCCAGGGGAGGGGGTGAGGCCACAATGGTCCAGACTGGGAGGGGAGTCACCATGGCGCCGGAGGCGGAGTCGAGGATACGAGCGAGGCAAGGACACCAAGGGGACAGCCAGGGCAACCCAGGGACACAAGGGCCCCCCCAGAGACACCTAGGGGACAGCCAGGGAACCCCAGGGACACCCTGTGCACGCCCAGGGACACCCTGTGCACGCCCAGGGACACCCAGGGCACACCCAGGGACACCTAGGGGACAGCCAGGGAACCCCAGGGACACCCTGGGCACCCCCAGGGACACCGAGGGGACAGCCAGGGCCCCCCCAGGGACACCTAGGGGACAGCCAGGGCACTCCAGGGACAGCCAGGGCACCCCCAGGGCCACCTAGGGGACAGCCAGGGCACCCCCAGGGACACCAAGGGGACCCCCAGGGACACCTAGGGGACAGCCAGGGCAGCCCAGGGACACTCAGGGCACCCCCAGGGAAACCTAGGGGACAGCCAGGGAACCCCAGGGACAAGTACGGGACAGCCAGGGAACCCCACTGACACCCTGTGCACCCCCAGGGACACCCAGGGCCCCCGCAGGGACACCTAGGGGACAGCCAGGGAACCCCAGGGACACCCTAGCCACCCCCAGGGACACCTAGGGGACAGCCAGGGAACCCGAGGGACAGCCAGGGCACCCCCAGGGACACCTAGGGGACAGCCAGGGCACTCCAGGGACAGCCAGGGCACCCCCAGGGCACCCTAGGGACAGCCAGGGCACCCCCAGGGACACCTAGGGGACAGCCAGGGGACCCCCCAGGGACACCTAGGAGACAGCTAGGGCACTGCAGGGTCAGCCAGGGCACCCCCAGGGCACCCCACGGACACCCAGGGCAGCTCCACGGACACGTAGGGGACAGCCAGGGCACCCCCAGGGACACCTAGGAGACAGCCAGGGCCCCCCCAGGGACACCTAGGGGACAGCCAGGGAACCCCAGGGACACCCTGTGCACTCCCAGGGACAGCCAGGGCACCCCCAGGGACACCGAGAGGACAGGCAGGGCACCGCCAGGGACAACTTGGGGACAGCCAGGGCACCCGAGGGACAGTTAGGGCACCCCCAGGGACACCTAGGGGACCTCCAGAGCACACCCAGGGACACCCAGGGCACCCCCAGGGACACCTAGGGGACAGCCAGGGCCCCCCCAGGGACACCTAGGGGACAGTCAGGGCACCCCAGGGACACCCAGGGCACCCCCAGGGACACTTAGGGGACAGCCAGGGCACCCCCACGGACACCTAGGGGACAGCCATGGCACCCTAGGGACAGCCAGGGCACCCCCAGGGACACCGAGGGCACAGCCATGCCACCCTAGGGACAGCCAGGGCACCCCCAAGGACACCTAGGGGACACGCAGGGAACCCCCAGGGACACCTAGGGGACAGCCAGGGCATCCCCAGGGACACCCAGGGCACCCCCAGGGACACCAAGGGGACAGCAAGGGCACCCCCAGGGACACCTAAAGGACACCCTGGGCACCCCCAGGGACACCAAGGGGACGCCCAGGGACACCTAGGGGACAGCCAGGGCAGCCCAGGGACACTCAGGGCACCCCCAGGGAAACCTAGGGGACAGCCAGGGAACCCCAGGGACAAGTACGGGACAGCCAGGGAACCCCACTGACACCCTGTGCACCCCCAGGGACACCCAGGGCCCCCGCAGGGACACCTAGGGGACAGCCAGGGAACCCCAGGGACACCCTAGCCACCCCCAGGGACACCTAGGGGACAGCCAGGGAACCCGAGGGACAGCCAGGGCACCCCCAGGGACACCTAGGGGACAGCCAGGGCACTCCAGGGACAGCCAGGGCACCCCCAGGGCACCCTAGGGACAGCCAGGGCACCCCCAGGGACACCTAGGGGACAGCCAGGGGACCCCCCAGGGACACCTAGGAGACAGCTAGGGCACTGCAGGGTCAGCCAGGGCACCCCCAGGGCACCCCACGGACACCCAGGGCAGCTCCACGGACACGTAGGGGACAGCCAGGGCACCCCCAGGGACACCTAGGAGACAGCCAGGGCCCCCCCAGGGACACCTAGGGGACAGCCAGGGAACCCCAGGGACACCCTGTGCACTCCAGGGACAGCCAGGGCACCCCCAGGGACACCGAGAGGACAGGCAGGGCACCGCCAGGGACAACTTGGGGACAGCCAGGGCACCCGAGGGACAGTTAGGGCACCCCCAGGGACACCTAGGGGACCTCCAGAGCACACCCAGGGACACCCAGGGCACCCCCAGGGACACCTAGGGGACAGCCAGGGCCCCCCCAGGGACACCTAGGGGACAGTCAGGGCACCCCAGGGACACCCAGGGCACCCCCAGGGACACTTAGGGGACAGCCAGGGCACCCCCACGGACACCTAGGGGACAGCCATGGCACCCTAGGGACAGCCAGGGCACCCCCAGGGACACCGAGGGCACAGCCATGCCACCCTAGGGACAGCCAGGGCACCCCCAAGGACACCTAGGGGGACACGCAGGGAACCCCCAGGGACACCTAGGGGACAGCCAGGGCATCCCCAGGGACACCCAGGGCACCCCCAGGGACACCAAGGGGACAGCAAGGGCACCCCCAGGGACACCTAAAGGACACCCTGGGCACCCCCAGGGACACCAAGGGGACGCCCAGGGACACCTAGGGGACAGCCAGGGCACCCCAGGGACAGCGAGGGCACCCCCAGGGACACCTAGGGGACAGCCAGGGCACCCCCAGGGAAACCTAGGGGACAGCCAGGGCACCCCCCAAGGACAACTAGAGGACAGGCAGGGCACCCCCAGGGCACCCCAGGGACACCCAGGGACACCTAGGGGACAGCCAGGGCATCCCCAGGGACACCCAGGTCACCCCCAGGGACACCTAGGGGACAGCCAGGGCACCCCAGGCACACCCAGGGCACCCCCAGGGACACCTAGGGGACAGCCTCGGCACACTAGGGACAGCCCGGGAACCCCCAGGGACACCGAGGGGACAGACAGGGCACCCCCAGAGACACCGAGGGCACAGCCAGGGCACCCTGGGGACAGCCAGGGCACCCCCAGGGACACCTAGGGGACAGGCAGGTCACCCCAAGGGACACCTAGGGGACAGCCAGGGCACCCTAGGGACAGCCAGGGCACACCCAGGGACACCTAGGGGACAGGCATGGCACCCCCAGGGCACCCCAGGGACACCCAGGGCTCCCCCAGGGACACCAAGGGGACAGCCAAAGCACCCCAGGGACACCAAGGGGACAGCCAGGGTACCCCCAGGGACACCTAGGGGACAGCCAGGGCACCCCAGGGACACCCAGGGCAACCCTGGGACACCAAGGGGACAGACAGGGCACCCCCAGGGACACCGAGGGGAAAGCCAGGGCACCCCCAAGGACACCTAGGGGACACGCAGGGTACCCCCAGGGACAACGAGGGGACAGCCATGGCACCCCCAGGGACACCTAGGGGACAGCCAGGGCACCCTAGGGAAAGCCACGGCACCCCCAGGGACACCAAGGGCACAGCCAGGGCACCCTAGGGACAGCCAGGGCACCCCCAGGGACACCGAGAGGACAGGCAGGGCACCGCCAGGGACAACTTGGGGACAGCCAGGGCACCCGAGGGACAGTTAGGGCACCCCCAGGGACACCTAGGGGACCTCCAGAGCACACCCAGGGACACCCAGGGCACCCCCAGGGACACCTAGGGGACAGCCAGGGCCCCCCCAGGGACACCTAGGGGACAGCCAGGGCACCCCAGGGACACCCAGGGCACCCCCAGGGACACTTAGGGGACAGCCAGGGCACCCCCACGGACACCTAGGGGACAGCCATGGCACCCTAGGGACAGCCAGGGCACCCCCAGGGACACCGAGGGCACAGCCATGCCACCCTAGGGACAGCCAGGGCACCCCCAAGGACACCTAGGGGACACGCAGGGAACCCCCAGGGACACCTAGGGGACAGCCAGGGCTTCCCCAGGGACACCCAGGGCACCCCCAGGGACACCAAGGGGACAGCAAGGGCACCCCCAGGGACACCTAAAGGACACCCTGGGCACCCCCAGGGACACCAAGGGGACGCCCAGGGACACCTAGGGGACAGCCAGGGCACCCCCAGGGAAACCTAGGGGACAGCCAGGGCACCCCCAAGGACAACTAGAGGACAGGCAGGGCACCCCCAGGGCACCCCAGGGACACCCAGGGACACCTAGGGGACAGCCAGGGCATCCCCAGGGACACCCAGGTCACCCCCAGGGACACCTAGGGGACAGCCAGGGCACACTAGGGACAGCCCGGGAACCCCCAGGGACACCGAGGGGACAGCCAGGGCACCCCCAGAGACACCGAGGGCACAGCCAGGGCACCCTGGGGACAGCCAGGGCACCCCCAGGGACACCTAGGGGACAGGCAGGTCACCCCCAGGGACACCTAGGGGACAGCCAGGGCACCCTAGGGACAGCCAGGGCACACCCAGGGACACCTAGGGGACAGGCATGGCACCCCCAGGGACACCTAGGGGACAGGCAGGGCACCCCCAGGGCACCCCAGGGACACCCAGGGCTCCCCCAGGGACACCAAGGGGACAGCCAGGGCACCCCAGGGACACCAAGGGGACAGCCAGGGTACCCCCAGGGACACCTAGGGGACAGCCAGGGCACCCCAGGGACACCCAGGGCAACCCTGGGACACCAAGGGGACAGACAGGGCACCCCCAGGGACACCGAGGGGAAAGCCAGGGCACCCCCAGGGACACCTAGTGGACAGCCAGGGCACCCTAGGGACAGCCACGGCACCCCCAGGGACACCAAGGGCACAGCCAGGGCACCCTAGGGACAGCCAGGGCACCCCAAGGGACACCAAGGGCACAGACAGGGCACCCTAGGGACACCAAGGGGACAGCCAGGGCACCCCCAGGGACACCTAGGGGAAAGGCAGGGCACCCCCAGAGACCCCTAAGGGACAGCCAGGGCCCCCCAGGGACACCCAGGGCACCCCCAGGGACACCTAGCGGACAGCCAGGGCGTCCCCAGGGACACCCAGGGCAACCCCAGGGACACCTAGAGGACAGACAGGGCACCCCGAGGGACAGCAGGGCACCCCCAGGGACACCTAGGGGACAGCCAGGGCACCCTAGGGACAGCCAGGGCACCCCCAGGGACACCAAGGGCACAGCCAGGGCACCCCCAGGGACATTTAGGGGACAGCTAGGGCACTCCAGGGACACCCAGGGCACCCCCAGGGACATTTAGGTGACAGCCAGGGCACTCCAGGGACACCCAGGGAACCCCCAGGGACACCTAGGGGACAGGCCGGGAACCGCCAGGGACACGTAGGGGACAGCCAGGGCACCCCCAGGGACACCCAGGGCACCCCCAGGGACACCAAGGGGACAGGCAGAAAACCCCCAGGGACACCTAGGGGATGGCCAGGGCCCCCCCAGGGACAGCTAGGGGACAGGCAGGGCACCCCCAGTGCACCCCAGGGACACCCAGGGCACCTCCAGGGACACCAAGGGGACAGCCAGAGCACCCCAAGGACAGCCAGGGCACCCACAGGGACACCTAGGGGACAGCCAGGGCACCCCAGGGACACCTAGGGGACAGCCAGGGCAGCCCCAGGGACACCTAGGGGACAGCCAGGGCACCCCAGGGACACCCAGGGCACCCCCAGGGACACCTAAGGGACAGCAAGGGCACCCCCAGGGACACCCAGGGCACCCCCAGGGACACGTAGGGGACAGCCAGGGCACCCCAGGGACACCCTGGGCGCCCCCAGGGACACCTAGGGGACAGCCAGGGCACCCCGAGGGACAGGGAGGGCACACCCAGGGACACCTAGGGGACAGCCATGGCACCCCCAGGGACACCGAGGGGACAGGCAGGGAACCCTAGGGACAGCCAGGGCACCCCCAGAGACACCGAGGGCACAGCCAGGGCACCCTGGGGACAGGCAGGGCACCCCCAGGGACACCTAGGGGACAGGCATGGCACCCCCAGGGACACGTAAAGGACAGGCAGGGCACCCTAGGGACAGCCAGGGCACCCCCTGGGCCTCCTAGGGAACAGCCAGGGCACCCCAGCGACACGTAGGGCACAGCCAGGGCACCCCCAAGGACACCTAGGGGACACGCAGGGTACCCCCAGGGACAACGAGGGGACAGCCATGGCACCCCCAGGGACACCTTGGGGACAGCCAGGGCACCCTAGGGACAGCCAGGGCACCCCCAGGGACACCAAAGGCACAGCCAGGGCACCCTAGGGACAGCCAGGGCACCCCCAGGGACACCAAGGGCACAGACAGGGCACCCTAGGGACACCAAGGGGACAGCCAGGGCACCCCCAGGGACACCAAGGGCACGGACAGGGCAACCTAGGGACACCAAGGGGACAGCCAGGGAACCCCCAGGGACACCAAGGGGACATCCAGAGCACCCCAGGGACACCCAAGGCAACCCCAGGGACACCTAGAGGACAGACAGGGCACCCCTAGGGACACCAGGGCACCACCAGGGACACCTAGGGGACAGCCAGGGCACCCCAGGGACAGCGAGGGCACCCCCAGGGACACCTAGGCGACCTCCAGGGACATCTAGGGGACAGCCAGGGCACCCCAGGGACAGCTAGGGCACCCCCAGGGACACCTAGGGGACAGCCAGGGCACCCCAGGGACAGCCAGGGCACCCCCAGGGACACCTAGGGGACAGCCAGGGCCCCCCCAGGGACACCTAGGGGACAGCCAGGGCACCCCAGGGACACCCAGGGCACTCCCAGGGACACCTAGAAGACAGCCAGGGCACGCCAGGGACACCCAGGGCTCCCCAGGGACACCTAGAGAACAGCCATGGCACCCCCAGGGACACCAAGGGCACAGCCAGGGCACCCTAGGGACAGCCAGGGCACCCTAGGGACAGCCAGGGCACCCCCAAGGACACCTAGGGGACCTCGAGGGCACCCCCAGGGACACCCAGGGCAATCCCAGGGCCACCTAGGGGACAGCCAGGGCACCCCCAGGGGCACCCAGGGCACCCCCAGGGACACCTAGGGGACAGCCAGGGCACCCGCAGGGACACCAAGGGGAGAGGCAGGGCACCCGCAGGGACACCTAGGGGACAGCCAGGGCACTCCAGGGACTGCCAGGGCACCCCCAGGGACACCTAGGGGACAGCCAGGACACCCTAGGGACAGCCTGGGCACCCCCAAGGACACCAAGGGCACAGCCAGGGCACCCTCTGGGCACCCGAAGGACAGTCAGGGCACCCCCAGGGACACCTAGGGGAGAGGCAGGGCACCCCCAGGGACACCTAGGGACAGTCAGGGCACCCCAGGGACACCAGGGCCCCCCCAGGGACACGTAGGGGACAGCCAGGGCCCCCCCAGGGACACCCAGGGCACCCCCAGGGAAACCTAGGGGACAGCCAGGGCCCCCCCAGGGACACCCAGGGCACCCCCAGGGAAACCTAGGGTACAGCCAGGGCCCCCCCAAGGACACCCAGGGCACCCCCAGGGAAACCTAGGGGACAGCCAGGGCCCCCCCAGGGACACCCAGGGCACCCCCAGGGACACCTAGGGGACAGCCAGGGCCCCCCCAGGGACACCTAGGGGACAGCCAGGGAACCCCAGGGACACCCTGTGCACGCCCAGGGACACCCAGGGCACACCCAGGGACACCTAGGGGACAGCCAGGGCACCCCCAGGGACACCTAGGGGACAGGCAGGGCACCCCCAGGGACACCTAGGGGACAGCCAGAGCACCCCAAGGACAGCCTGGTCACCCCCAGGGACACCTAGGGGACAGCCAGGGCACCCCAGGGACACCAAGGGGACACCCAAGGCACCCCCAGGGACACCTACGGGACAGCAAGGGCACCCCCAGGGACACCCTGGGCACCCCCAGGGACACGTAGGGGACAGCCAGGACACCCCAGGGACACCCTGGGCACCCCCAGGGACACCTAGGAGACAGCCAGGGCACCCTTAGGGACACCGAGGGGACAGGCAGGGCACCCCCAGGGACACCTAAGAGACAGGCAGGGCACCTCCAGGGACAGCCAGGGTACCCCCAGGGCACCCCAGGGACACCCAGGGCACCCCCAGGGACACCTAGAGGACAGGAAGGGCACCCCCAGGGACACCTAGGGGACAGCCAGGGCCCCCCCAGGGACACCAAGGGGACAGCCAGGGCACACCAGGGACAGCCAGGGCCCCCCCAGGGACACCTAGGGGATAGCCAGCGCGCCCCCAGGGACACCCAGGGCACCCCCAGGGACATCTAGGGGACAGGCAGGGCACCCCCAGGGACACCGTGGGGAAAGCCAGGGCACCCCCAGGGACGCATAGGGGAAGGCAGGACACCCTCAGTGACACCTAGGGGACAGCCAGGGCACCCCCAGGGACATTAAGGGGACAGCCAGGGCACTCCAGGGACACCCAGGGAACCCCCAGGGACACCTAGGGGACAGGCAGGGAACCCCCAGGGACACCTAGGGGACAGGCAGGGCACCCCCAGGGACACTGACGGGACAGCGAGGGCACCCCCAGAGAACCCTAGGGGACAGCCAGGGCACCCCAGGGACACCCAGGGGCACCCCCAGGGACACCAAGGGGACAGCCAGGGCACCCCAGGGACACCCAGGGCACCCCCAGGGACACCTAGGGGACAGGCAGGGCACCCCCAGGGACACCCAGGGCACCCCGAACGACACCTAGGGGACAGGCAGGGCACACCCAGGGACACCTAGGGGACAGCCAGGGCACCCTAAAGACAGCTAGGTCACCCCCAGGGACACCTAGGGGACAGGCAGGGCACTCCCAGGGACACCGAGGGGAAAGCCAGGGCACCCCCAGGGACACCTAGAGGACAGGCAGGGCACCCCCAGGGCACCCCAGGGACACCCAGGGACACCTAGGGGACAGCCAGGGCATCCCCAGGGACACCCAGGTCACCCCCAGGGACACCTAGGGGACAGCCAGGGCAACCCAGGCACACCCAGGGCACCCCCAGGGACACTTAGGGGACAGCCACGGCACACTAGGGACAGCCAGGGCACCCCTAGGGACACCGAGGGGACAGCCAGGGCACCCTGGGGACACCCAGGGACACCTAGGGGACAGGCAGGGCACCCCCTAGGCACCCCAGGGACACCCAGGGCTCTCCCAGGGACACCAAGGGGACAGCCAGGGCACCCCAGGGACACCAAGGGGACAGCCAGGGCACCCCCAGGGACACCTAGGGGACAGCCAGGGCACGCCAGGGACACCCAGGGCACCCCCTGGGACACCAAGGGGACAGACAGGGCACCCCCAGGGGCACCTAGGGGACAGCCAGGGCACCCCCAGGGACATTTAGGGGACAGCTAGGGCACTCCAGGGACACCCAGGGCACCCCCAGGGACATTTAGGTGACAGCGAGGGCACTCCAGGGACACCCAGGGAACCCCCAGGGACACCTAGGGGACAGGCAGGGAACCCCCAGGGACACCTAGGGCACCCCCAGAGACACCAAGGGGACAGGCAGGGAACCCCCAGGGACACCTAGGGGACAGCCACGGCACACTAGGGACAGCCAGGGCACCCCCAGTGACACTGAGGGGACAGCCCGGGCACCCCCAGAGACACCGAGGGAACAGCCAGGGCACCCTGGGGACACCCAGGGACACCTAGGGGACAGCCAGGGCACGCCAGGGACACCCAGGGCACCCTCTGGGACACCAAGGGGACAGACAGGGCACCCCCAGGGACACCTAGGGGACAGCCAGGGCACCCCCAGGGACATTTAGGGGACAGCTAGGGCACTCCAGGGACACCCAGGGCACCCCCAGGGACATTTAGGTGACAGCCAGGGCACTCCAGGGACACCCAGGGAACCCCCAGGGACACCTAGGGGACAGGCAGGGAACCCCCAGGGACACCTAGGGGACAGCCAGAGCACCCCCAGGGACACCCAGGGCACCCCCAGGGACACCAAGGGGACAGGCAGAGAACCCCCAGGGACACCTAGGGGATGGCCAGGGCCCCCCCAGGGACACCTAGGAGACAGGCAGGGAACCC
The DNA here is from genome assembly GCF_029207755.1 of Chamaea fasciata. Classification (NCBI taxonomy): domain Eukaryota; kingdom Metazoa; phylum Chordata; class Aves; order Passeriformes; family Sylviidae; genus Chamaea; species Chamaea fasciata. The sequence continues at coordinate 52,285 of NW_027094375.1, forward strand.
CCAGGGCACCCCAGGGACACCCAGGGCACCCCCAGGGACACCAAGGGGACAGCCAGAGCACCGCAAGGACAGCCAGGGCACCCACAGGGACACCTAGGGGACAGCCAGGGCACCCCAGGGACCCCTAGGGGACAGCCAGGGCACCACCAGGGACACCTAGGGGACAGCCAGGGCACCCCAGGGACACCCAGGGCACTCCCAGGGACACCTAGGGGACAGCAAGGGCACCCCCAGGGTCACCCAGGGCACCCCCAGGGACACGTAGAGGATAGCCAGGGCACCCCAGGGACACCCTGGGCGCCCTCTGGGACACCTAGGGGACAGCCAGGGCACCCCCAGGGACACCTAGGGGACAGGCAGGGCACCCACAGAGACCCCTAGGGGACAGACAGGGCACCCAAGGGACAGCCATGGCACCCCCAAGGACACCTAGGGGACAGCCAGGGCACCCCAGGGACAGCGAGGGCACCCCCAGGGACACCCAGGGCACCCCCAGGGACACCTAGGGGACAGCCAGGGAACCCCCAGGGACACCCAGGGCACCCCCAGGGACACCTAGGGGACAGCCAGGGCATCCCCAGGGAAACCTAGGGGACAGGCAGGGCACCCCCAGGGACACCGAGGGGAAAGCCAGGGCACCCCCAGGGACACCTAGGGGAAGGCAGGACACCCCCAGGGACACCTAGGGGACAGCCAGGGCACCCCCAGGGACATTTAGGGGACAGCCAGGGCACACCAGGGACACCCAGGGCACCCCCAGGGACACCTAGGGGACAGGCCGGGCACCCCCAGGGACACGTAGGGGACAGGCAGGGCACCCCCAGGGACACTGACGGGACAGCCAGGGCACCCCCAGAGACCCCTAGGGGACAGCCAGGGCACTCCCAGGGACAATCTGGGCACCCACAGGGACACCTTGAAGACAGCCAGGGCACCTCAGGGACAGCCAGGGCACCCCCAGGGACAGCCAGGGCACCCCCAGGGACACCTAGGGGACAGCCAGGGCACCCCAGGGACAGCCAGGGCACCCCCAGCGACGCCTAGGGGACAGCCAGGGCCCCCCCAGGGACACCTAGGGGACAGCCAGGGCACCCCAGGGACACCCAGGGCACCCCCAGGGACACCTAGAGAACAGCCAGGGCACCCCCAGGGACACTGAGGGGACAGCCATGGCACCCCAGGGACACCTAGGGCACAGCCAGGGCACCCTAGGGACAGCCAGGGCAGCCCAGGGACACCTGCGGGACAGCCAGGGCACACTCTGGGACACCAAGGACAGCCAGGGCACCCCAAGGACAGCCAGGGCAGCCCAGGGACACCTAGGGGACAGGCAGGGCACCCCAGAGCAGCCCAGGGACACCCCGGGTACCCCAGGGACACGTAGGGGACCTCCCGGGCACCCCAGGGACACCCAGGGCCTCCCCAGAGACACCTAGGGGACAGCCAGGGCCCCCCCAGGGACACCTAGGGGACAGCCAGGTCTACCCAGGAACACCCAGGGCACCCCCAGGGACACCGAGGGGACAGCAAGGGCACCTTAGGGACAGCCAGGGCACACCTTGGGACACCTAAGGGACAGCCAGGGCACCCCCAGAGACCCCTAGGGGACAGCCAGGGACCTCCTAGGGACACTCTGGGCACCCCAAGGGACACCTTGGGGTCAGCCAGGGCACCCCAGGGACACCCAGGGCACCCGCAGGGACACGGAGGGGACAGCCAGGGCACCCCCAGGGACACCTAGGGCAAGGCAGGACACCCCCAGGGACACCTAGGGGACAGCCACGGCACACTAGGGACAGCCAGGGCACCCCCAGTGACACTGAGGGGACAGCCCGGGCACCCCCAGAGACACCGAGGGAACAGCCAGGGCACCCTGGGGACACCCAGGGACACCTAGGGGACAGCCAGGGCACGCCAGGGACACCCAGGGCACCCTCTGGGACACCAAGGGGACAGACAGGGCACCCCCAGGGACACCTAGGGGACAGCCAGGGCACCCCCAGGGACATTTAGGGGACAGCTAGGGCACTCCAGGGACACCCAGGGCACCCCCAGGGACATTTAGGTGACAGCCAGGGCACTCCAGGGACACCCAGGGAACCCCCAGGGACACCTAGGGGACAGGCAGGGAACCCCCAGGGACACCTAGGGGACAGCCAGAGCACCCCCAGGGACACCCAGGGCACCCCCAGGGACACCAAGGGGACAGGCAGAGAACCCCCAGGGACACCTAGGGGATGGCCAGGGCCCCCCCAGGGACACCTAGGAGACAGGCAGGGAACCCCCAGGGCACCCCAGGGACACCCAGGGCACCCCCAGGGACACCAAGGGGACAGCCAGAGCACCGCAAGGACAGCCAGGGCACCCACAGGGACACCTAGGGGACAGCCAGGGCACCCCAGGGACCCCTAGGGGACAGCCAGGGCACCACCAGGGACACCTAGGGGACAGCCAGGGCACCCCAGGGACACCCAGGGCACTCCCAGGGACACCTAGGGGACAGCAAGGGCACCCCCAGGGTCACCCAGGGCACCCCCAGGGACACGTAGAGGATAGCCAGGGCACCCCAGGGACACCCTGGGCGCCCTCTGGGACACCTAGGGGACAGCCAGGGCACCCCCAGGGACACCTAGGGGACAGGCAGGGCACCCACAGAGACCCCTAGGGGACAGACAGGGCACCCAAGGGACAGCCATGGCACCCCCAAGGACACCTAGGGGACAGCCAGGGCACCCCAGGGACAGCGAGGGCACCCCCAGGGACACCCAGGGCACCCCCAGGGACACCTAGGGGACAGCCAGGGAACCCCCAGGGACACCCAGGGCACCCCCAGGGACACCTAGGGGAAGGCAGGACACCCCCAGGGACACCTAGGGGACAGCCAGGGCACCCCCAGGGACATTTAGGGGACAGCCAGGGCACACCAGGGACACCCAGGGCACCCCCAGGGACACCTAGGGGACACCAAGGGCACCCCCAGGGACACGTAGGGGACAGGCAGGGCACCCCCAGGGACACTGACGGGACAGCCAGGGCACCCCCAGAGACCCCTAGGGGACAGCCAGGGCACTCCCAGGGACAATCTGGGCACCCACAGGGACACCTTGAAGACAGCCAGGGCACCTCAGGGACAGCCAGGGCACCCCCAGGGACAGCCAGGGCACCCCCAGGGACACCTAGGGGACAGCCAGGGCACCCCAGGGACAGCCAGGGCACCCCCAGGGACGCCTAGGGGACAGCCAGGGCCCCCCCAGGGACACCTAGGGGACAGCCAGGGCACCCCAGGGACACCCAGGGCACCCCCAGGGACACCTAGAGAACAGCCAGGGCACCCCCAGGGACACTGAGGGGACAGCCATGGCACCCCAGGGACACCTAGGGCACAGCCAGGGCACCCTAGGGACAGCAAGGGCAGCCCAGGGACACCTGCGGGACAGCCAGGGCACACTCTGGGACACCAAGGACAGCCAGGGCACCCCAAGGACAGCCAGGGCAGCCCAGGGACACCTAGGGGACAGGCAGGGCACCCCAGAGCAGCCCAGGGACACCCCGGGTACCCCAGGGACACGTAGGGGACCTCCCGGGCACCCCAGGGACACCCAGGGCCTCCCCAGAGACACCTAGGGGACAGCCAGGGCCCCCCCAGGGACACCTAGGGGACAGCCAGGTCTACCCAGGAACACCCAGGGCACCCCCAGGGACACCGAGGGGACAGCAAGGGCACCTTAGGGACAGCCAGGGCACACCTTGGGACACCTAAGGGACAGCCAGGGCACCCCCAGAGACCCCTAGGGGACAGCCAGGGACCTCCTAGGGACACTCTGGGCACCCCAAGGGACACCTTGGGGTCAGCCAGGGCACCCCAGGGACACCCAGGGCACCCGCAGGGACACGGAGGGGACAGCCAGGGCACCCCCAGGGACACCTAGGGCAAGGCAGGACACCCCCAGGGACACCTAGGGGACAGCCAGGGCACCTCCAGGGACAGCCAGGGTACCCCCAGGGACACCTAGGGACAGTCAGGGCACCCCAGGGACACCTAGGGGACAGCCAGGGCACCCTAGGGACAGCCAGGGCACCCCGAGGGACACCTAAGTGACATCCAGGGCACCCCAGGGACATCGAGGGACAGCCAGGAACCCCCTGGGACAGCCAGCTCACCCCCACGGCCGCCTCCACCTCCAGGAGCGAACAAAACCCTCCTCTGGTTCTTTGATGCCTCAAATGGGCCGCCCAAACCTCCCGAATACCCCCCAAAGCACCCAAAGCAGCCCCCAGGACGCCCCCCAGACCCCCCACAACCCAAAAACCCCCTCCACGACAACTCAGGACCCCCAGGATCCCCCCAAATCCGCGCCCCCCTCACCCTGAGGTCCCGTTTGAGCCGCTCCACGTTGCGGACAGGCACCAGCTCATCAAGCCCCAAGCACCAACACCTGCGGGACTGGGATGGACTGAGAGCACTGGGAGGGTGACCAGAGAAACCTGGGATGGACAAAGAGTGGACTGGGATGAACTGGGATGAATGGGCAGGCGTGTGGGGGTCCATGGTGGCCACTCGGTGCCTTACTGGTCTATACTGGGATGGGTCGGATGGCCCCAGGGGAGGGGGTGAGGCCACAATGGTCCAGACTGGGAGGGGAGTCACCATGGCGCCGGAGGCGGAGTCGAGGATACGAGCCAGGCAAGGACACCAAGGGGACAGCCAGGGCAACCCAGGGACACCAGGGCCCCCCCAGAGACACCTAGGGGACAGCCAGGGAACCCCAGGGACACCCTGTGCACCCCCAGGGATACCTAGGGGACAGCCAGGGCCCATCCCGGGACACCTAGGGGACAGCCAGGGAACCCCAGGGACACCCTGTGCACGCCCAGGGACACCCAGGGCACACCCAGGGACACCTAGGGGACAGCCAGGGCACCCTAGGGACAGCCAGGGCACCCCCAGGGACACCGAGGGCACAGCCAGGGCACCCCCAGGGACACCGAGAGGACAGGCAGGGCACCGAAAGGGACACCTTGGGGACAGCCAGGGCACCCCAGGGACAGCAAGGGCACCCCCAAGGACACCTAGGGGACCTCCAGGGCACCCCCAGGGACAGCCAGGGCACCCCCAGGGCCACCTAGGGGAGAGCCAGGGCACCGCAGGGACAGCGAGGGCACCCCCAGGGACAACCAGGGCACCCCCAGGGACACCTAGGGGACAGCCAGGGCACCCCCAGGGACACCCAGGGCACCCCCAGGGACACCTAGGGGACAGCCAGGGCACCCCCAGGGACACCTAGGGGAGAGCCAGGGCACCCCCAGGGACACCTAGGGGACAGCCAGGGCACTCCAAGGACAGCCAGGGCACCCCCAGGGACACCTAGGGGACAGCCAGGGCACCCCGAGGGACACCAGCGCACCCCAAGGGACACCTAGGTGAAAGCCAGGGCACCCTAGGGACAGCCAGGGCAACCCCAGGGACCCCTAGGGCACAGCCAGGGCACGCCAGGGACAGCCAGGGCACCCCCAGGGACACCAAGGGGACATCCAGAGCACCCCAGGGACAGCCAGGGCACCCCCAGGGACACCGAAGGAACACCCTGGGCACCCCCAGGGACACCAAGGGGACCCCCAGGGACACCTAGGGGACAGGCAGGGCATTCCCAGGGACACTGACGGGACAGCCAGGGCACCCCCAGAGACCCCTAGGGGACCTCCAGGGCACCCCCAGGGACACCCAGGGCACCCCCAGGGCCACCTAGGGGACAGCCAGGGCACCCCAGGGACAGCCAGGGCCCCCCCAGGGACACCTAGGGGACAGCCAGGGCACCCCAGGCACACCCAGGGCTCCCCCAGGGACACCTAGGGGACAGCCCGGCCACCCCCAGAGACACCGAGGTCACCCCCAGGGACACCTAGGGCACCCCCAGAGACACCGAAGGCACAGCCAGGGCACCCTAGGGACAGCCAGGGCACCCCCAGGGACACCTAGGGGACAGCCAGGGTACCCCCAGGGACACCTAGAAGACAGCCAGGGCAACCCCAGGGACACCTAGGGGACAGCCAGGGCACCCCCAGGGACACCTAGAGGACAGCCAGGGCACTCCAGAGACAGCCAGGACACCCCCAGGGACACCTAGGGGACAGCCAGGGCACCCGAGGGACAGCCAGAGCACCCCCAGGGACACCAAGGGCACAGCCAGGGCACCGTAGGGACAGCTAGGGCAACGCCAGGGTCACCTAAGGGACAGCCAGGGCATCCCCAGGGACACCCTGTGCACCCCCAGGGATACCTAGGGGACAGCCAGGGCCCATCCCGGGACACCTAGGGGACAGCCAGGGAACCCCAGGGACACCCTGTGCAGGCCCAGGGACACCCAGGGCACACCCAGGGACACCTAGGGGACAGCCAGGGCACCCTAGGGACAGCCAGGGCACCCCCAGGGACACCGAGGGCACAGCCAGGGCACCCCCAGGGACACCGAGAGGACAGGCAGGGCACCCCCAGGAACACCTTGGGGACAGCCAGGGCACCCCAGGGACAGCCAGGGCACCCCCAAGGACACCTAGGGGACCTCCAGGGCACCCCCAGGGACAGCCAGGGCACCCCCAGGGCCACCTAGGGGAGATCCAGGGCACCCCAGGGACAGCGAGGGCACCCCCAGGGACACCCAGGGCACCCCCAGGGACACCTAGGGGACAGCCAGGGCACCCCCAGGGACACCCAGGGCACCCCCAGGGAGACCTAGGGGACAGCCAGGGCACCCCCAGGGACACCTAGGGGACAGCCAGGGCACTCCAAGGACAGCCAGGGCACCCCCAGGGACACCTAGGGGACAGCCAGGGCACCCCGAGGGACACCAGCGCACCCCAAGGGACACCTAGGTGACAGCCAGGGCACCCTAGGGACAGCCAGGGAACCCCCAGGGACACCAAGGGGACATCCAGAGCACCCCAGGGACATTCTGGGCACCCACAGGGACACCTAGGGGACAGCCAGGGCACACCAGGGACACCCAGGGCACCCCCAGGGACACCTAGGGGACCTCCAGGGCACCCCCAGGGACACCCAGGGCACCCCCAGGGCCACCTAGGGGACAGCCAGGGCACCTCAGGGACAGCCAGGGCCGCGCCAGGGACACCTAGGGGACAGCCAGGGCACCCCAGGCACACCCAGGGCTCCCCCAGGGACACCTAGGGGACAGCCAGGGCACCCCCAGAGACACCGAGGTCACCCCCAGGGACACCTAGGGCACCCCTAGAGACACCGAAGGCACAGCCAGGGCACCCTAGGGACAGCCAGGGCACCCCCAGGGACACCTAGGGGACAGCCAGGGCACCCCCAGGGACAACTAGGGGACAGCCAGGGCCCCCCCAGGGACAACTAGGGGACAGCCAGGGCACTCCAGAGACACCCAGGGCACCCCCAGGGACACCTAGGGGACAGGCCGAGCACCCCCAGGGACACCTAGGGGACAGGCAGGGCACCCCCAGGGACACTGATGGGACAGCCAGGGCACCCCCAGAGACCCCTAGGGGACAGCCAGGGCACTCCCAGGGACACTCTGGGCACCCACAGGGACACCTTGAAGACAGCCAGGGCACCTCAGGGACATCCAGGGCACCCCCAGGGACACCTAGGGGACAGCCAGGGCACCCTAGGGACCGACAGGGCACCCCCAGAGACACCCAGGGCACCCCCAGGGACACGAAGTAGACTGCCAGGGCACCCCCAGGGACACCTAGGGGACAGCCAGGGCACCCCAGGGACACGCATTGCACCCCCAGGGACACCTAGAGGACAGCCAGGGCACCCCCAGTGACACCTAGGGGACAGCCAGGGCCCCCCTAGGGACACCCAGGGCATCCCCAGGGACACCTAGGGAACAGCCAGGGCATCCCCAGGGACACCCAGGGCACCCCCAGGGACACCTAGAGGACAGCCAGGGCACCCCCAGTAACACCTAGGGGACAGCCAGGGCACCCCCAGGGACACCGAGGGCACAGCCAGGGCCCCCCCAGGGACACTCAGGGCACCCCCAGGGACACCTAGGGAACAGCCAGGGCATCCCCAGGGACACCCAAGGCACCCCCAGGGACACCTAGAGGACAGCCAGGGCACCCCCAGGGACACCTAGGGGACAGGCAGGGCACCCCCAGGGACACCTAGGGGACAGCCATGGCCCCCCCAGGGACAGCTAGGGGACAGCCAGGGCACTCCAGGGACAGCCAGGGCACCCCCAGGGACACCTAGGGCACCCCCAGGGACACCAAAGGGAAAGCCAGGGCACCCTAAAGACAGCCAGGGCACCTCCAGGGACACCTAGGGGACACCCAGGGCCCCCCCAGGGACACCTAGGGGACAGCCAGGGAACCCCAGGAACACCATGGGCATGCCCAGGGACACCTTGGGCACCCCCAGAGACACTGAGGGCCCAGCCAGGGCACCCTAGGGACAGCCAGGGCACCCCAAGGGACACGTAGGGGACAGGCAGGGCACCCCCAGGGACACCTAGGGGAGAGCCAGGGCACCCCCAGGGACACCTAGGAGACAGCCAGGGCACCCCCAGGGACACCTAGGGGACAGCCAGGGCACCCCCAGGGACACCTAGGGGACCTCCAGGGCACCCCCAGGGACACCCAGGGCACCCCCAGGGCCACCTAGGGGACAGCCAGGGCACCCCAGGGACAGCCAGGGCCCCCCCAGGGACACCTAGGGGACAGCCAGGGCACCCCAGGCACACCCAGGGCTCCCCCAGGGACACCTAGGGGACAGCCAGGCCACCCCCAGAGACACCGAGGTCACCCCCAGGGACACCTAGGGCACCCCCAGAGACACCGAAGGCACAGCCAGGGCACCCTAGGGACAGCCTGGGCACCCCCAGGGACACCTAGGGGACAGCCAGGGTACCCCCAGGGACACCTAGAAGACAGCCAGGGCAACCCCAGGGACACCTAGGGGACAGCCAGGGCACCCCCAGGGACACCTAGAGGACAGCCAGGGCACTCCAGAGACAGCCAGGACACCCCCAGGGACACCTAGGGGACAGCCAGGGCACCCGAGGGACAGCCAGAGCACCCCCAGGGACACCAAGGGCACAGCCAGGGCACCGTAGGGACAGCCAGGGCAACGCCAGGGTCACCTAAGGGACAGCCAGGGCATCCCCAGGGACACCCTGTGCACCCCCAGGGATACCTAGGGGACAGCCAGGGCCCATCCCGGGACACCTAGGGGACAGCCAGGGAACCCCAGGGACACCCTGTGCAGGCCCAGGGACACCCAGGGCACACCCAGGGACACCTAGGGGACAGCCAGGGCACCCTAGGGACAGCCAGGGCACCCCCAGGGACACCGAGGGCACAGCCAGGGCACCCCCAGGGACACCGAGAGGACAGGCAGGGCACCCCCAGGGACACCTTGGGGACAGCCAGGGCACCCCAGGGACAGCCAGGGCACCCCCAAGGACACCTAGGGGACCTCCAGGGCACCCCCAGGGACAGCCAGGGCACCCCCAGGGCCACCTAGGGGAGAGCCAGGGCACCCCAGGGACAGCGAGGGCACCCCCAGGGACACCCAGGGCACCCCCAGGGACACCTAGGGGACAGCCAGGGCACCCCCAGGGACACCCAGGGCACCCCCAGGGAGACCTAGGGGACAGCCAGGGCACCCCCAGGGACACCTAGGGGAGAGGCAGGGCCCCCCAAGGGACACCTAGGGGACAGCCAGGGCACCCCCAGGGACACCTAGGGGACAGCCAGGGCACCCCCAGGGACACCTAGGGGACAGCCAGGGCACTCCAAGGACAGCCAGGGCACCCCCAGGGACACCTAGGGGACAGCCAGGGCACCCCGAGGGACACCAGCGCACCCCAAGGGACACCTAGGTGACAGCCAGGGCACCCTAGGGACAGCCAGGGAACCCCCAGGGACACCAAGGGGACATCCAGAGCACCCCAGGGACATTCTGGGCACCCACAGGGACACCTAGGGGACAGCCAGGGCACACCAGGGACACCCAGGGCACCCCCAGGGACACCTAGGGGACCTCCAGGGCACCCCCAGGGACACCCAGGGCACCCCCAGGGCCACCTAGGGGACAGCCAGGGCACCTCAGGGACAGCCAGGGCCGCGCCAGGGACACCTAGGGGACAGCCAGGGCACCCCAGGCACACCCAGGGCTCCCCCAGGGACACCTAGGGGACAGCCAGGGCACCCCCAGAGACACCGAGGTCACCCCCAGGGACACCTAGGGCACCCCTAGAGACACCGAAGGCACAGCCAGGGCACCCTAGGGACAGCCAGGGCACCCCCAGGGACACCTAGGGGACAGCCAGGGCACCCCCAGGGACAACTAGGGGACAGCCAGGGCCCCCCCAGGGACAACTAGGGGACAGCCAGGGCACTCCAGGGACACCCAGGGCACCCCCAGGGACACCTAGGGGACAGGCCGAGCACCCCCAGGGACACCTAGGGGACAGGCAGGGCACCCCCAGGGACACTGACGGGACAGCCAGGGCACCCCCAGAGACCCCTAGGGGACAGCCAGGGCACTCCCAGGGACACTCTGGGCACCCACAGGGACACCTTGAAGACAGCCAGGGCACCTCAGGGACATCCAGGGCACCCCCAGGGACACCTAGGGGACAGCCAGGGCACCCTAGGGACCGACAGGGCACCCCTAGGGACACCCAGGGCACCCCCAGGGACACGAAGTAGACTGCCAGGGCACCCCCAGGGACACCTAGGGGACAGCCAGGGCACCCCAGGGACACGCATTGCACCCCCAGGGACACCTAGAGGACAGCCAGGGCACCCCCAGTGACACCTAGGGGACAGCCAGGGCCCCCCTAGGGACACCCAGGGCATCCCCAGGGACACCTAGGGAACAGCCAGAGCATCCCCAGGGACACCCAGGGCACCCCCAGGGACACCTAGAGGACAGCCAGGGCACCCCCAGTAACACCTAGGGGACAGCCAGGGCACCCCCAGGGACACCGAGGGCACAGCCAGGGCCCCCCCAGGGACACTCAGGGCACCCCCAGGGACACCTAGGGAACAGCCAGGGCATCCCCAGGGACACCCAAGGCACCCCCAGGGACACCTAGAGGACAGCCAGGGCACCCCCAGGGACACCTAGGGGACAGGCAGGGCACCCCCAGGGACACCTAGGGGACAGCCATGGCCCCCCCAGGGACAGCTAGGGGACAGCCAGGGCACTCCAGGGACAGCCAGGGCACCCCCAGGGACACCTAGGGCACCCCCAGGGACACCAAAGGGAAAGCCAGGGCACCCTAAAGACAGCCAGGGCACCTCCAGGGACACCTAGGGGACACCCAGGGCCCCCCCAGGGACACCTAGGGGACAGCCAGGGAACCCCAGGAACACCATGGGCATGCCCAGGGACACCTTGGGCACCCCCAGAGACACTGAGGGCCCAGCCAGGGCACCCTAGGGACAGCCAGGGCACCCCAAGGGACACGTAGGGGACAGCCAGGGCACCATAGGGACAGGCAGGGCACCCACAGGGACACCTAGGGGACAGGCAGGGCACCCCCAGGGACAATGACGGGACAGCCAGGGCACCCCAGGGACACCCAGGGCACCCCCAGGGACACCTAGGGACAGTCAGGGCACCCCAGGGACAGCCAGGGCACCCCGAGGGACACCTAAGTGACAGCCAGGGCACCCCAGGGACATCGAGGGACAGCCAGGAACCCCCTGGGACAGCCAGCTCACCCCCACGGCCGCCTCCACCTCCAGGAGCGAACAAAACCCTCCTCTGGTTCTTTGATGCCTCAAATGGGCCGCCCAAACCTCCCGAATACCCCCCAAAGCACCCAAAGCAGCCCCCAGGACGCCCCCCAGACCCCCCACAACCCAAAAACCCCCTCCACGACAACTCAGGACCCCCAGGATCCCCCCAAATCCGCGCCCCCCTCACCCTGAGGTCCCGTTTGAGCCGCTCCACGTTGCGGACAGGCACCAGCTCATCAAGCCCCAAGCACCAACACCTGCGGGACTGGGATGGACTGAGAGCACTGGGAGGGTGACCAGAGAAACCTGGGATGGACAAAGAGTGGACTGGGATGAACTGGGATGAACTGGCAGGCGTGTGGGGGTCCATGGTGGCCACTCGGTGCCTTACTGGTCTATACTGGGATGGGTCGGATGGCCCCAGGGGAGGGGGTGAGGCCACAATGGTCCAGACTGGGAGGGGAGTCACCATGGCGCCGGAGGCGGAGTCGAGGATACGAGCCAGGCAAGGACACCTAGGGGACAGCCAGGGCAACCCAGGGACACCAGGGCCCCCCCAGAGACACCTAGGGAACAGCCAGGGAACCCCAGGGACACCCTGGGCACGCCCAGGGACACCCAGGGCACACCCAGGGACACCTAGGGGACAGCCAGGGCACCCTAGGGACAGCCAGGGCACCCCCAGGGACACCGAGGGCACAGCCAGGGCACCCCCAGGGACACCGAGAGAACAGGCAGGGCACCCCCAGGGACACCTTGGGGACAGCCAGGGCACCCCAGGGACAGCCAGGGCACCCCCAAGGACACCTAGGGGACCTCCAGGGCACCCCCAGGGACACCCAGGGCACCCCCAGGGACACCTAGGGGACAGCCAGGGCACCCCCAAAGACACCCAGGGCACCCCCAGGGATACCTAGGGGACAGCCAGGGAACCCCCAGGGACACCTAGGGGAGAGGCAGGGCACCCCCAGGGACACCTAGGGGACAGCCAGGGCACCCCCAGGGACACCTAGGGGACAGCCAGGGCACCCCCAGGGACACCAAGAGGACAGCCAGGGCACTCCAGGGACAGCCAGGGCACCCCCAGGGACACCTAGGGGACAGCCAGGGCACTCCAGAGACAGCCAGGGCACCCCTAGGGACACCTAGGGGACACCCAGGGCACCCCGAGGGACACCAGGGCACTCCAAGGGACACCTAGGCGACAGCCAGGGCACCCGAGGGACAGCCAGCGCACCCCCAGGGACACCTAGGGGACAGCCAGGGCATCCCCAGGGACACCCAGGGCACCCCCAGGGACACCTAGAGGACAGCCAGGGCATCCCCAGGGACACCTAGGGGACAGGCAGGGCACCCCCAGGGACACCTAGGGGACAGCCAGGGTTCCCCCAGGGACAACTAGGGGACAGCCAGGGCACTCCAGGGAAACCCAGGGCACCCCCAGGGACACCTAGGGGACAGGCAGGGCACCCTAAAGACAGCCAGGGCACCCCCAGGGACACCTAGGGGACAGGCAGGGCACCCCCAGGGACACCGAGGGGAAAGCCAGGGCACCCCCAGGGACACCTAGGGGAAGGCAGGACACCCCCAGGGACACCTAGGGGACAGCCAGGGCACCCCCAGGGACATTTAGGGGACAGCGAGTGCACTCCAGGGACACCCAGGGCACCCCCAGGGACGCCTAGGGGACAGCCAGGGCACCCCAGGGACACCCAGGGCACCCCCAGGGACACCTAGGGGACAGCCAGGGCACGCCAGGGACACCCAGGGCACCCTCAGGGACCCCTAGGGGAGAGCCAGGGCACCCCCAGGGACACTGAGGGGACAGCCATGGCACCCCAGGGACAACTAGGGCACAGCCAGGGCACCCTAGGGACAGCCAGGGCAGCCCAGGGACACCTACGGGACAGCCAGGGCACTCTCTGGGACACCAAGGAGAGCCAGGGCACCCCAAGGACACCCAGGTCACCCCCAGGGACACCTAGGGGACAGGCAGGGCACCCCAGGGCAGCCCAGGGACACCCAGGGTACCCCAGGGACACGTAGGGGACCTCCCGGGCACCCCAGGGACACCCAGGTCCCCCCCAGGGACACCTAGGGGACAGCCAGGGCTACCCAGGGACACCCAGGGCACCCCCAGGGACACCGAGGGGACAGCCAGGGCACCCTAGGGACAGCCATGGCACCCTAGGGACAGCCAGGGCACCCCCAGAGACACCGAGGGCACAGCCAGGGCACCCTAGGGACAGCCAGGGCACACCTAGGGACACCTAAGGGACAGGCAGGGCACCCCCAGGGACACTGACGGGACAGCCAGGGCACCCCCAGAGACCCCTAGGGGACAGCCAGGGACCTCCTAGGGACACTCTGGGCACCCCAAGGGACACCTTGGGGTCAGCCAGGGCACCCCAGGGACACCCAGGGCACCCCCAGGGACACGGAGGGGACAGCCAGGGCACCCCCAGGGACACCTAGGGCAAGGCAGGACACCCCCAGGGACACCTAGGGGACAGGCAGGGCACCTCCAGGGACAGCCAGGGTACCCCCAGGGACACCTAGGGACAGTCAGGGCACCCCAGGGACACCTAGGGGACAGCCAGGGCACCCTAGGGACAGCCAGGGCACCCCGAGGGACACCTAAGTGACAGCCAGGGCACCCCAGGGACATCGAGGGACAGCCAGGAACCCCCTGGGACAGCCAGCTCACCCCCACGGCCGCCTCCACCTCCAGGAGCTATCAAAACCCTCCTCAGGTTCTTTGATGCCTCAAATGGGCCGCCCAAACCTCCCGAATACCCCCCAAAGCACCCAAAGCAGCCCCCAGGACGCCCCCCAGACCCCCCACAACCCAAAAACCCCCTCCACGACAACTCAGGACCCCCAGGATCCCCCCAAATCCGCGCCCCCCTCACCCTGAGGTCCCGTTTGAGCCGCTCCACGTTGCGGACAGGCACCAGCTCATCAAGCCCCAAGCACCAACACCTGCGGGACTGGGATGGACTGAGAGCACTGGGAGGGTGACCAGAGAAACCTGGGATGGACAAAGAGTGGACTGGGATGAACTGGGATGAACGGGCAGGCGTGTGGGGGTCCATGGTGGCCACTCGGTGCCTTACTGGTCTATACTGGGATGGGTCGGATGGCCCCAGGGGAGGGGGTGAGGCCACAATGGTCCAGACTGGGAGGGGAGTCACCATGGCGCCGGAGGCGGAGTCGAGGATACGAGCCAGGCAAGGACACCTAGGGGACAGCCAGGGCAACCCAGGGACACCAGGGCCCCCCCAGAGACACCTAGGGGACAGCCAGGGAACCCCAGGGACACCCTGTGCACCCCCAGGGACACCTAGGGGACAGCCAGGGCCCATCCCGGGACACCTAGGGGACAGCCAGGGAACCCCAGGGACACCCTGTGCACGCCCAGGGACACCCAAGGCACACCCAGGGACACCTAGGGGACAGCCAGGGCACCCTAGGGACAGCCAGGGCACCCCCAGGGACACCGAGGGCACAGCCAGGGCACCCGAGGGACACCTTCGGGACAGCCAGGGCGCCCCAGGGACAGCCAGGGCACCCCTAAGGACACCTAGGGGACCTCCAGGGCACCCCCAGGGACACCCAGGGCACCCCCAGGGCCACCTAGGGGACAGCCAGGGCACCCCAGGGACAGCGAGGGCACCCCCAGGGACACCCAGGGCACCCCCAGGGACATCTAGGGGACAGCCAGGGCACCCCCAGGGACACCCAGGGCACCCCCAGGGAAACCTAGGGGACAGCCAGGGCACCCCCAGGGACGCCTAGGGGAGAGGCAGGGCACCCCCAGGGACACCTAGGGGACAGCCAGGGCACCCCCAGGGACACCTAGGGGACAGCCAGGGCACCCCCAGGGACACCTAGGGGACAGCCAGGGCACCCTGAGGGACACCAGCGCACACCAAGGGACACCTAGGTGACAGCCAGGGCACCCTAGGGACAGCCAGGGCACCCCCAGGGACCCCTAGGGCACAGCCAGGGCACGCTAGGGACAGCCAGGGCACCCCCAGGGACACCAAGGGGACATCCAGAGCACCCCAGGGACAGCCAGGGCACCCCCAGGGACACCGAAGGAACACCCTGGGCACCCCCAGGGACACCAAGGGGACCCCCAGGGACACCTAGGGGACAGGCAGGGTATTCCCAGGGACACTGACGGGACAGCCAGGGCACGCCCAGAGACCCCTAGGGGACAGCCAGGGCACTCCCAGGGACACTCTGGGCACCCACATGGACACCTAGGGGACCTCCAGGGCACCCCCAGGGACACCCAGGGCACCCCCAGGGCCACCTAGGGGACAGCCAGGGCACCCCAGGGACAGGCAGGGCCCCCCCAGGGACACCTAGGGGACAGCCAGGGCACCCCAGGCACACCCAGGGCTCCCCCAGGGACACCTAGGGGACAGCCAGGGCACCCCCAGGGACACCGAGGTCACCCCCAGGGACACCGAAGGCACAGCCAGGGCACCCTAGGGACAGCCAGGGCACCCCCAGGGACACCTAGGGGACAGGCAGGGCACCCCCAGGGACACTGACGGGACAGCCAGGGCACCCCCAGAGACCCCTAGGGGACAGCCAGGGCACCCCAGGGACACCCAGGGCACCCACAGGGACACCAAGGGGACAGCCAGGGCACCCTAGGGACACCCAGGGCACCCCCAGGGACACCTAGGGGACAGGCAGGGCACCCCCAGGGACACCCAGGGCACCCCGAACGACACCTAGGGGACAGGCAGGGCACACCCAGGGACACCTAGGGGACAGCCAGGGCACCCTAAAGACAGCCAGGTCACCCCCAGGGACACCTAGGGGACAGGCAGGGCACCCCCAGGGACACCGAGGGGAAAGCCAGGGCACTCCCAGGGACATTTAGGGGACAGCCCGGGCACTCCAGGGACCCCCAGGGCACCCCCAGGGACACCTAGGGGACAGCCAGGGCACCCCCAGGGACACCTAGGGGACAGCCAGTGCATCCCCAGGGACACCCAGGTCACCCCCAGTGACACCTAGGGGACAGCCAGGGCACCCCAGGCACACCCAGGGCACCCCCAGGGACACCTAGGGGACAGCCACGGCACACTAGGGACAGCCAGGGCACCCCCAGGGACACCGAGGGGACAGCCAGGGCACCCCCGAGACACCGAGGGCACAGCCAGGGCACCCTGGGGACAGCCAGGGCACCCCCAGGGACACCTAGGGGACAGGCAGGTCACCCCCAGGGACACCTAGGGGACAGCCAGTGCACCCTAGGGACAGCCAGGGCACACCCAGGGACACCTAGGGGACAGGCATGGCACCCCCAGGGACACCTAGGGGACAGGCAGGGCACCCCCAAGGCACCCCAGGGACACCCAGGGCTCTCCCAGGGACACCAAGGGGACAGCCAGGGCACCCCAGGGACACCAAGGGGACAGCCAGGGTACGCCAGGGACACCCAGGGAACCCCCTGGGACACCAAGGGGACAGACAGGGCACCCCCAGGGACACCGAGGGGAAAGCCAGGGCACCCCCAGGGACATCTAGGGGAAGGCAGGACACCCCAAGGGACACCTAGGGGACAGCCAGGGCACCCCCAGGGACATTTAGGGGACAGCTAGGGCACTCCAGGGACACCCAGGGCACCCCCAGGGACATTTAGGTGACAGCCAGGGCACTCCAGGGACACCCAGGGAACCCCCAGGGAAACCTAGAGGACAGGCAGGGAACCCCCAGGGACACCTAGGGGACAGCCAGGGCACCCCCAGGGACACCCAGGGCACCCCCAGGGACACCAAGAGGACAGGCAGGGAACCCCCAGGGCACCCCAGGGAAACCCAGGGCACCCCCAGGGACACCAAGGGGACAGCCAGAGCACCGCAAGGACAGCCAGGGCACTCACAGGGACACCTAGGGGACAGCCTGGGCACCCCCAGGGACACCCAGGGCACCCCTCAGGGACACCTAGGGGACAGCCAGGGCACCCCAGGGACACGTAGGGGACAGCCAGGGCACCCCCAAGGACACCTAGGGGACACGCATGGTACCCCCAGGGACAACGAGGGGACAGCCATGGCACCCCCAGGGACACCTAGGGGACAGCCAGGGCACCCTAGGGACAGCCAGGGCACCCCCAGGGACACCAAGGGCACAGCCAGGGCACCCTAGGGACACCAAGGGGACAGCCAGGGTACCCCAAGGGACACCAAGGGCACAGACAGGGCACCCTAGGGACACCAAGGGGACAGCCAGGGCACCCCCAGGGACACCAAGGGCACAGACAGGGCACCCTAGGGACACCAAGGGGACAGCCAGGGCACCCCCAGGGACACCAAGGGGACATCCAGAGCACCCCAGGGACACCCAGGGCAACCCCAGGGATACCTAGAGGACAGACAGAGCACCCCAGGCACACCAACGGCACCCCAGGGACACCTAGGGGACAGCCAGGGCACCCCGAGGGACACCAGGGCACCACCAGGGACACCTAGGGGACAGCCAGGGCACTCCAGGGACAGCGAGGGCACCCCCAGGGACACCTAGGCGACCTCCAGGGACATCGAGGGGACAGCAAGGGCACCCCAGGGACAGCAAGGGCACCCCCAGGGACGCCTAGGGGACAGCCAGGGCCCCCCCAGGGACACCTAGGGGACAGCCAGTGTACCCCCAGGGACGCCTAGGGGACAGCCAGGGCACCCCCAGGGACGCCTAGGGGACAGCCAGGGCACGCCCAGGGACACCTAGGAGACAGCCAGGGCACGCCAGGGACACCCAGGGCACCCTCAGGGACCCCTAGGGGAGAGCCAGGGCACCCCCAGGGACACTGAGGGGACAGCCATGGCACCCCAGGGACACCTACGGGACAGCCAGGGCACCCCAAGGACAGCCAGGGCAGCCCAGGGACACCTAGGGGACAGGCAGGGCACCCCAGGGCAGCCCAGGGACACCCAGGGTACCCCAGGGACACGTAGGGGACCTCCCGGGCACCCCAGGGACACCCAGGGCACCCCCAGGGACACCTAGGGGACAGCCAGGGCACCCCAGGCACACCCAGGGCACCCCCAGGGACACCTAGGGGACAGCCACAGCACACTAGGGACAGCCAGGGCACCCCCAGGGACACCGAGGGGACAGCCAGGGCACCCCCGAGACACCGAGGGCACAGCCAGGGCACCCTGGGGACAGCCAGGGCCCCCCCAGGGACACCTAGGGGACAGGCAGGTCACCCCCAGGGACACCTAGGGGACAGCCAGGGCACCCTAGGGACAGCCAGGGCACACCCAGGGACACCTAGGGGACAGGCATGGCACCCCCAGGGACACCTAGGGGACAGGCAGGGCACCCCCAAGGCACCCCAGGGACACCCAGGGCTCTCCCAGGGACACCAAGGGGACAGCCAGGGCACCCCAGGGACACCTAGGGGACAGTCAGGGCACCCCCAAGGCACCCCAGGGACACCCAGGGCTCTCCCAGGGACACCAAGGGGACAGCCAGGGCACCCCAGGGACACCAAGGGGACAGCCAGGGTACGCCAGGGACACCCAGGGCACCCCCTGGGACACCAAGGGGACAGACAGGGCACCCCCAGGGACACCGAGGGGAAAGCCAGGGCACCCCCAGGGACATCTAAGGGAAGGCAGGACACCCAAAGGGACACCTAGGGGACAGCCAGGGCACCCCCAGGGACATTTAGGGGACAGCTAGGGCACTCCAGGGACACCCAGGGCACCCCCAGGGACATTTAGGTGACAGCCAGGGCACTCCAGGGACACCCAGGGAACCCCCAGGGAAACCTAGAGGACAGGCAGGGAACCCCCAGGGACACCTAGGGGACAGCCAGGGCACCCCCAGGGACACCCAGGGCACCCCCAGGGACACCAAGAGGACAGGCAGGGAACCCCCAGGGCATCCCAGGGAAACCCAGGGCACCCCCAGGGACACCAAGGGGACAGCCAGAGCACCGCAAGGACAGCCAGGGCACTCACAGGGACACGTAGGGGACAGCCTGGGCACCCCCAGGGACACCCAGGGCACCCCTCAGGGACACCTAGGGGACAGCCAGGGCACCCCAGGGACACGTAGGGGACAGCCAGGGCACCCCCAAGGACACCTAGGGGACACGCATGGTACCCCCAGGGACAACGAGGGGACAGCCATGGCACCCCCAGGGACACCTAGGGGACAGCCAGGGCACCCTAGGGACAGCCAGGGCACCCCCAGGGACACCAAGGGCACAGCCAGGGCACCCTAGGGACACCAAGGGGACAGCCAGGGCACCCCCAGGGACACCAAAAGCACAGACAGGGCACCCTAGGGACACCAAGGGGACAGCCAGGGCACCCCCAGGGACACCAAGGGGACATCCAGAGCACCCCAGGGACACCCAGGGCAACCCCAGGGATACCTAGAGGACAGACAGAGCACCCCAGGCACACCAACGGCACCCCCAGGGACACCTAGGGGACAGGCAGGGCTACCCAGGGACACCCAGGGCACCCCCAGGGACACCGATAGGACAGCCAGGGCACCCTAGGGACTGCCATGGCACCCTAGGGACAGCCAGGGCACCCCCAGAGACACCTAAGGGACAGGCAGGGCACCCCCAGGGACACTGACGGGACAGCCAGGGCACCCCCAGAGACCCCTAGGGGACAGCCAGGGACCTCCTAGGGACACTCTGGGCACCCCAAGGGACACCTTGGGGTCAGCCAGGGCACCCCAGGGACACCCAGGGCACCCCCAGGGACACGGAGGGGACAGCCAGGGCACCCCCAGGGACACCTAGGGCAAGGCAGGACACCCCCAGGGACACCTAGGGGACAGGCAGGGCACCTCCAGGGACAGCCAGGGTACCCCCAGGGACACCTAGGGACAGTCAGGGCACCCCAGGGACACCTAGGGGACAGCCAGGGCACCCTAGGGACAGCCAGGGCACCCCGAGGGACACCTAAGTGACAGCCAGGGCACCCCAGGGACATCGAGGGACAGCCAGGAACCCCCTGGGACAGCCAGCTCACCCCCACGGCCACCTCCACCTCCAGGAGCTATCAAAACCCTCCTCAGGTTCTTTGATGCCTCAAATGGGCCGCCCAAACCTCCCGAATACCCCCCAAAGCACCCAAAGCAGCCCCCAGGACGCCCCCCGGACCCCCCACAACCCAAAAACCCCCTCCACGACAACTCAGGACCCCCAGGATCCCCCCAAATCCGCGCCCCCCTCACCCTGAGGTCCCGTTTGAGCCGCTCCACGTTGCGGACAGGCACCAGCTCATCAAGCCCCAAGCACCAACACCTGCGGGACTGGGATGGACTGAGAGCACTGGGAGGGTGACCAGAGAAACCTGGGATGGACAAAGAGTGGACTGGGATGAACTGGGATGAACTGGCAGGCGTGTGGGGGTCCATGGTGGCCACTCGGTGCCTTACTGGTCTATACTGGGATGGGTCGGATGGCCCCAGGGGAGGGGGTGAGGCCACAATGGTCCAGACTGGGAGGGGAGTCACCATGGCGCCGGAGGCGGAGCCGAGGATACGAGCCAGGCAAGGACACCTAGGGGAAAGCCAGGGCAACCCAGGGACACCAGGGCCCCCCCAGACACACCTAGGGGACAGCCAGGGAACCCCAGGGACACCCTGTACATTCCCAGGGACACCTAGGGGACAGCCAGGGCACATCCCGGGACACCTAGGGGACAGCCAGGGAACCCCAGGGACACACTGTGCACGCCCAGGGACACCCAGGGCACACCCAGGGACACCTAGGGGACAGCCAGGGCACCCTAGGGACAGCCAGGGCACCCCCAGGGACACCTAGGGGACAGCCAGGGCACCCCAGGGACACCTTGGGGACAGCCAGGGCGCCCCAGGGACAGCCAGGGCACCCCCAAAGACACCTAGGGGACAGCCAGGGCACCCCAGGGACAGCGAGGGCACCCCCAGGGACACCTACGGGACAGCCAGGGCACCCCAAGGACAGCCAGGGCAGCCCAGGGACACCTAAGGGAACAGGCAGGGCACCCCAGGGCAGCCCAGGGACACCCAGGGTACCCCAGGGACACGTAGGGGACCTCCCGGGCACCCCAGGGACACCTAGGGGACAGCCAGGGCAGCCCAGGGACACTCAGGGCACTCCCAGGGAAACCTAGGGGACAGCCAGGGAACCCCAGGGACAAGTACGGGACAGCCAGGGAACCCCACTGACACCCTGTGCACCCCCAGGGACACCCAGGGCCCCCCCAGGGACACCTAGGGGACAGCCAGGGAACCCCAGGGACACCCTAGCCACCCCCAGGGACACCTAGGGGACAGCCAGGGAACCCGAGGGACAGCCAGGGAACCCCCAGGGACACCTAGAGGACAGGAAGGGCACCCCGAGGGACACCTAGGGGACAGCCAGGGCTCCCCCAGGGACACCAAGGGGACAGCCAGGGCACACCAGGGACAGCCAGGGCCCGCCCAGGGACACCTAGGGGATAGCCAGCGCCCCCCCAGGGACACCCAGGGCACCCCCAGGGACATCTAGGGGACAGGCAGGGCACCCCCAGGGACACCGAGGGGAAAGCCAGGGCACCCCCAGGGACGCCTAGGGGAAGGCAGGACACCCTCAGTGACAACTAGGGGACAGCCAGGGCACCCCCAGGGACATTTAGGGAACAGCCAGGGCACTCCAGGGACACCCAGGGCACCCCCAGGGACACCTAGGGGACAGGCAGGGAACCCCCAGGGACACCTAGGGGACAGGCAGGGCACCCCCAGGGACACTGACGGGACAGCCAGGGCACCCCCAGAGACCCCTAGGGGACAGCCAGGGCACCACAGGGACACCCAGGGCACCCCCAGGGACACTTAGGGGACAGGCAGGGCACCCCCAGGGACACCCAGGGCACCCCGAACGACACCTAGGGGACAGGCAGGGCACACCCAGGGACACCTAGGGGACAGCCAGGGCACCCTAAAGACAGCCAGGTCACCCCCAGGGACACCTAGGGGACAGGCAGGGCACCCCCAGGGACACCGAGGGGAAAGCCAAAGCACTCCCAGGGACATTTAGGGGACAGCCAGGGCACCCCAGGGACACCCAGGGCACCCCCTGGGACACCTAGGGGACAGCCAGGGCACCCCCAGGGACACCTAGGGGACAGCCAGGGCATCCCCAGGGACACCCAGGTCACCCCCAGGGACAACTAGGGGACAGCCAGGGCACCCCAGGCACACCCAGGGCACCCTCAGGGACACCAAGGGGAAAGCCAGAGCAACGCAAGGACAGCCAGGGCACTCACAGGGACACCTAGGGGACAGCCAGGGCACTCCAGGGACAGCCAGGGCACCCCCAGGGACACCTAGGGGACAGCCAGGGCACCCCGAGGGACACCAGCGCACCCCAAGGGACACCTAGGTGACAGCCAGGGCACCCTAGGGACAGCCAGGGCACCCCCAGGGACCCCTAGGGCACAGGCAGGGCACCCCCAGGGACACCTAGGGGACAGCCAGGGCATCCCCAGGGACACCCAGGGCACCCCCAGGGACACCTAGGGGACAGCCAGGGGACCCCTGGCACACCCAGGGCCCCCCCTGGGACACCTAGGGGACAGCCACGGCACACTAGGGACAGCCAGGGCACCCCCAGGGACACCGAGGGGACAGCCACGGCACCCCCAGAGACACCGAGGGCACAGCCAGGGCACCCTGGGGACAGCCAGGGCACCCCCAGGGACACCTAGGGGACAGGCAGGTCACCCCCAGGGACACCTAGGGGACAGCCAGGGCACCCTAGGGACAGCCAGGGCACACCCAGGGACACCTAGGGGACAGGCATGGCACCCCCAGGGACACCTAGGGGACAGGCAGGGCACCCCCAAGGCACCCCAGGGACACCCAGGGCTCTCCCAGGGACACCAAGGGGACAGCCAGGGCACCCCAGGGACACCAAGGGGACAGCCAGGGCACCCCCAGGGACACCTAGGGGACAGCCAGGGCACGCCAGGGACACCCAGGGCACCCCCTGGGACACCAAGGGGACAGACAGGGCACCCCCAGGGACACCGAGGGGAAAGCCAGGGCACCCCCAGGGACACCTAGGGGAAGGCAGGACACCCCAAGGGACACCTAGGGGACAGCCAGGTCACCCCCAGGGACATTTAGGCGACAGCTAGGGCATTCCAGGGACACCCAGGGCACCCCCAGGGACATATAGGTGACAGCCAGGGCACTCAAGGGACACCCAGGGAACCCCCAGGGACACCTAGAGGACAGGCAGGGAACCCCCAGGGACACCTAGGGGACAGCCAGGGCACCCCCAGGGACACCCAGGGCACCCCCAGGGACACCAAGAGGACAGGCAGGGAACCCCCAGGGACACCTAGGGGATGGCCAGGGCCACCCCAGGGACACCTAGGGGACAGGCAGGGAAGCCCCAGGGCACCCCAGGGACACCCAGGGAACCCCCAGGGACACCTAGGGGACAGCCAGAGCACCGCAAGGACAGCCAGGGCACTCACAGGGACAGCCAGGGCACCCCCAGGGACACCTAGGGGACAGCCAGGGCACTCCAGGGACAGCCAGGGCACCCCCAGGGACACCTAGGGGACAGCCAGGGCACACCGAGGGACACCAGCGCACCCCAAGGGACACCTAGGTGACAGCCAGGGCACCCTAGGGACAGCCAGGGCACCCCCAGGGACCCCTAGGGCACAGCCAGGGCACCCTAGGGACACCCAGCGCACCCCCAGGGACACCTAGGGGACAGCCAGGGCATCCCCAGGGACACCCAGGGCACCCCCAGCGACACCTAGAAGACAGCCAGGGCATCCCCAGGGACACCTAAGGGGCAGGCAGGGCACCCCCAGGGACACCTAGGGGACAGCCAGGGCCCGCCCAGGGACAACTAGGGGACAGCCAGGGCACACCAGGGAAACCCAGGGCACCCCCAGGGACACCTAGGGGACAGCCAGGGCACCCTAAAGACAGCCAGGGCACCCCCAGGGACACCTAGGGGACAGGCAGGGCACCCCCAGGGACACCGAGGGGAAAGCCAGGACACCCCCAGGGACACCTAGGGGAAGGCAGGACACCCCCAGGGACACCTAGGGGACAGCCAGGGCACCCCCAGGGACATTTAGGGGACAGCCAGGGCACTCCAGGAACACCCAGGGCACCCCCAGGGACACCTAGGGGACAGGCCGGGCACCCCCAGGGACACCTAGGGGACAGGCAGGGCACCCCCAGGGACACTGATGGGACAGCCACGGCACCCCCAGAGACCACTAGGGGACAGCCAGGGCACTCCCAGGGACACTCTGGGCACCCACAGGGACACCTTGAAGACAGCCAGGGCACCTCAGGGACAGCCAGGGCACCCCCAGGGACAGCCAGGGCACCCCCAGGGACGCCTAGGGGACAGCCAGGGCCCCCCCAGGGACACCTAGGGGACAGCCAGGGCACCCCAGGGACACACAGGGTACCCTCAGGGACCCCTAGGGGAGAGCCAGGGCACCCCCAGGGACACTGAGGGGACAGCCATGGCGCCCCAGGGACACCTAGGGCAGAGCCAGGGCACCCCAAGGACAGCCAGGGCAGCCCAGGGACACCTAGGGGACAGGCAGGGCACCCCAGGGCAGCCCAGGGACACCCAGGGTACTCCGGGGACACGTAGGGGACCTCCCGGGCACCCCAGGGACACCTAGGGGACAGCCAGGGCAGCCCAGGGACACTCAGGGCACCCCCAGGGACAAGTACGGGACAGCCAGGGAACCCCACCGACACCCTATGCACCCCCAGGGACACCCAGGACCCCCCCAGGGACACCTAGGGGACAGCCAGGGAACCCCAGGGACACCCTAGCCACCCCCAGGGACACCTAGGGGACAGCCAGGGAACCCGAGGGACAGCCAGGGAACCCCCAGGGACACCTAGAGGACAGGAAGGGCACCCCCAGGGACACCAAGGGGACAGCCAGGGCACACCATGGACAGCCAGGGCCCCCCCAGGGACACCTAGGGGATAGCCAGCGCCCCCCCAGGGACATTCAGGGCACCCCCAGGGACATCTAGGGGACAGGCAGGGCACCCCCAGGGACACCGAGGGGAAAGCCAGGGCACCCCCAGGGACGCCTAGGGGAAGGCAGGACACCTTCAGTGACACCTAGGGGACAGCCAGGTCACCCCCAGGGACATTTAGGGAACAGCCAGGGCACTCCAGGGACACCCAGGGCACCCCCAGGGACACCTAGGGGACAGGCAGGGAACCCCCAGGGACACCTAGGGGACAGGCAGGGCACCCCCAGGGACACTGACGGGACAGCCAGGGCACTCCCAGAGACCCCTAGGGGACAGCCAGGGCACCCCAGGGACACCCAGGGCACTCCCAGGGACACCAAGGGGACAGACAGGGCATCCCAGGGACACCCAGGGCACCCCCAGGGACACGAAGGGGACAGGCAGGGCACCCCCAGGGACACCCAGGGCACCCCGAACGACACCTAGGGGACAGGCAGGGCACCCCCAGGGACACCGAGGGGAAAGCCAGGGCACTCCCAGGGACATTTAGGGGACAGCCAGGGCACTCCAGGGACACCCAGGGCACCCCCAGGGACACCTAGGGGACAGCCAGGGCACCCTCAGGGACACCTAGGGGACAGCCAGGGCATCCCCAGGGACACCCAGGTCACCCCCAGGGACACCTAGGGGACAGCCAGGGCACCCTAGGCACACCCAGGGCACCCCCAGGGACACCTAGGGGACAGCCACGGCACCCCCAGAGACACCGAGGACACAGCTAGGGCACCCTGGGGACAGCCAGGGCACACCCAGGGACACCAAGGGGACAGGCATGGCACCCCCAGGGACACCTAGGGGACAGGCAGGGCACC
Source organism: Chamaea fasciata (assembly GCF_029207755.1). Taxonomy (NCBI): domain Eukaryota; kingdom Metazoa; phylum Chordata; class Aves; order Passeriformes; family Sylviidae; genus Chamaea; species Chamaea fasciata. The sequence continues at coordinate 78,896 of NW_027094375.1, forward strand.
CCCAAGGCACCCCAGGGACACCCAGGGCTCTCCCAGGGACACCAAGGGGACAGCCAGGGCACCCCAGGGACACCAAGGGGACAGCCAGGGCACCCCCAGGGACACCTAGGGGACAGCCAGGGCACGCCAGGGACACCCAGGGCACCCCCTGGGACACCAAGGGGACAGACAGGGCACCCCCAAGGACACCGAGGGGAAAGCCAGGGCACCCCCATGGACACCTAGGGGAAAGCAGGACACCCCAAGGGACACCTACGGGACAGCCAGGGCACCCCCAGGGACATTTAGGGGACACCTAGGGCACTCCAGGGACACCCAGGGCACCCCCAGGGACATTTAGGTGACAGCCAGGGCACTCCAGGGACACCCAGGGAACCCCCAGGGACACCTAGAGGACAGGCAGGGAACCCCCAGGGACACCTAGGGGACAGCCAGGGCACCCCCAGGGACACCTAGGGGACAGGCAGGGAACCCCCAGGACACCCCAGGTACACCCAGGGCACCCCCAGGGACACCAAGGGGACAGCCAGAGCACCGCAAGGACAGCCAGAGCACTCACAGGGACACCTATGGGACAGCCAGGGCACCCCAAGGAACACCTAGGGGACAGCCAGGGCACCCCAGGGACACCCAGGGCACCCCCAGGGACACCTAGGGGACAGCAAGTGCACCCCCAGGGTCACCCAGGGCACCCCCAGGGACGCGTAGGGGACAGCCAGGGCACACCAGGGACACCCTGGGCGCCCTCAGGGACACCTAGGGGACAGCCAGGGCACCCCCAGGGACATCCAGGGCACCCCCAGGGACACCTAGGGGACAGGCAGGGCACCCCCAGAGACCCCTAGGGGACAGACAGGTCACCCTAGGGACAGCCATGGCACCCCCAGGGACACCGAGGGTACAGGCAGGGAACCCTAGGGACAGCCAGGGCACCCCCAGAGACACCGAGGGCACAGTCAGGGCACCCTGGGGACAGGCAGGGCACCCCCAGGGACACCTAGGGGACAGGCATGGCACCCCCAGGGACACGTAGGGGAAAGCAGGGCACCCCAGGTACACCCAGGGCACCCCCAGGGACACCTAGGGGACAGCCACGGCACACTAGGGACAGCCAGGGCACCCCCAGGGACACCGAGGGGACAGCCACGGCACCCCCAGAGACACCGAGGGCACAGCCAGGGCACCCTGGGGACAGCTAGGGCACCCCCAGGGACACCTAGGGGACAGGCAGGTCACCCACAGGGACACCTAGGGGACAGCCAGGGTACGCCAGGGACACCCAGGGCACCCCATGGGACACCAAGGGGACAGACAGGGAACCCCCAGGGACACCTACGGGACAGCCAGGGCACCCCCAGGGCTATTTAGGGGACACCTAGGGCACTCCAGGGACACCCAGGGCACCCCCAGGGACATTTAGGTGACAGCCAGGGCACTCCAGGGACACCCAGGGAACCCCCAGGGACACCTAGAGGACAGGCAGGGAACCCCCAGGGACACCTAGGGGACAGCCAGGGCACCCCCAGGGACACCCAGGGCACCCCCAGGGACACCAAGAGGACAGGCAGGGAACCCCCAGGGCACCCCAGGGACACCCAGGGCACCCCCAGGGACACCAAGGGGACAGCCAGAGCACCGCAAGGACAGCCAGGGCACTCACAGGGACACCTAGGGGACAGCCTGGGCACCCCCAGGGACACCCAGGGCACTCCTCAGGGACACCTAGGGGACAGCCAGGGCACCCCAGGGACACGTAGGGGACAGCCAGGGCACCCCCAAGGACACCTAGGGGACACGCAGGGTACCCCCAGGGACAACGAGGGGACAGCCATGGCACCCCCAGGGACACCTAGGGGACAGCCAGGGCACCCTAGGGACACCCAGGGCCCCCCCAGGGACACCTAGGGGACAGCCAGGGCCCCCCCAGGGACACCTAGGGGACAGCCAGGGCTACCCAGGGACACCCAGGGCACCCCCAGGGACACCGAGGGGACAGCCAGGGCACCCTAGGGACTGCCATGGCACCCTAGGGACAGCCAGGGCACCCCCAGAGACACCGAGGGCACAACCAGGGCACCCTAGGGACAGCCAGGGCACACGCAGGGACACCTAAGGGACAGGCAGGGCACCCCCAGGGACACTGACGGGACAGCCAGGGCACCCCCAGAGACCCCTAGGGGACAGCCAGGGACCTCCTAGGGACACTCTGGGCACCCCAAGGGACACCTTGGGGTCAGCCAGGGCACCCCAGGGACACCCAGGGCACCCCCAGGGACACGGAGGGGACAGCCAGGGCACCCCCAGGGACACCAAAGGACAGGCAGGACACCCCCAGGGACACCTAGGGGACAGCCAGGGCACCCTAGGGACAGCCAGGGCACCCCGAGGGACAGCTAAGTGACAGCCAGGGCACCCCAGGGACATCGAGGGACAGCCAGGAACCCCCTGGGACAGCCAGCTCACTCCCACGGCCGCCTCCACCTCCAGGAGCTATCAAAACCCTCCTCAGGTACTTTGATGCCTCAAATGGGCCGCCCAAACCTCCCGAATACCCCCCAAAGCACCCAAAGCAGCCCCCAGGACGCCCCCCGGACCCCCCACAACCCAAAAACCCCCTCCACGACAACTCAGGACCCCCAGGATCCCCCCAAATCCGCGCCCCCCTCACCCTGAGGTCCCGTTTGAGCCGCTCCACAGTTGCGGACAGGCACCAGCTCATCAAGCCCCAAGCACCAACACCTGCGGGACTGGGATGGACTGAGAGCACTGGGAGGGTGACCAGAGAAACCTGGGATGGACAAAGAGTGGACTGGGATGAACTGGGATGAACGGGCAGGCGTGTGGGGGTCCATGGTGGCCACTCGATGCCTTACTGGTCTATACTGGGATGGGTCGGATGGCCCCAGGGGAGGGGGTGAGGCCACAATGGTCCAGACTGGGAGGGGAGTCACCATGGCGCCGGAGGCGGAGTCGAGGATACGAGCCAGGCAAGGACACCTAGGGGACAGCCAGGGCAACCCAGGGACACCAGGGCCCCCCCAGAGACACCTAGGGGACAGCCAGGGAACCCCCAGGGACATTTAGGGGACAGCCAGGGCACTCCAGGGACACCCAGGGCACCCCCAGGGACACCTAGGGGACAGGCCGAGCACCCCCAGGGAAACCTAGGGGACAGGCAGGGCACCCCCAGGGACACTGACGGGACAGCCAGGGCACCCCCAGAGACCCCTAGGGGACAGCCAGGGCACTCCCAGGGACACTCTGGGCACCCACAGGGACACCTAGGGGACAGCCAGGGCACCTCAGGGACATCCAGGGCACCCCCAGGGACACCTAGGGGACAGCCAGGGCACCCTAGGGACTGCCAGGGCACCCCCAGGGACACCCAGGGCACCCCCAGGGACACGAAGGGGACAGCCAGGGCACCCCCAGGGACACCTAGGGGACAGCCAGGGCACCCCAGGGACACGCAGGGCACCCCCAGGGACACCTAGAGGACAGCCAGGGCACCCCCAGTGACGCCTAGGGGACAGCGAGGGCACCCCCAGGGACACCTAGGGGACACCCAGGGCACCCCGAGGGACACCAGGGCACCCCCAGGGACACCTAGGGGACAGCCAGGGCACCCGAGGGACAGCCAGAGCACCCGCAGGGACACCAAGGGCACAGCCAGGGCACCCTAGGGACACCCAGCGCACCCCCAGGGACACCTAGGGGACAGCCAGGGCATCCCCAGGGACACCCAGGGCACCCCCAGGGACACCTAGAGGACAGCCAGGGCATCCCCAGGGACACCTAGGGGACAGGCAGAGCACCCCCAGGGACACCTAGGGGAAAGCCAGGGCACCCCCAGGGACGCCTAGGGGAAGGCAGGACACCTTCAGTGACACCTAGGGGACAGCCAGGGCACCCCCAGGGACATTTAGGGGACAGCCAGGGCACTCCAGGGACACCCAGGGCACCCCCAGGGACACCTAGGGGACAGCCAGGGAACCCCCAGGGACACCTAGGGGACAGGCAGGGCACCCCCAGGGACACTGACGGGACAGCCAGGGCACCCCCAGAGACCCCTAGGGGACAGCCAGGGCACCCCAGGGACACCCAGGGCACCCCCAGGGACACCAAGGGGACAGGCAGGGCACCCCCAGGGACACCCAGGGCACCCCGAACGACACCTAGGGGACAGGAAGGGCACACCCAGGGACACCTAGGGGACAGCCAGGGCACTCTAAAGATAGCCAGGTCACCCCCAGGGACACCTAGGGGACAGGCAGGGCACCCCCAGGGACACCCAGGGCACCCCAAGGGACACCTAGGTGACAGCCAGGGCACCCCCAGGGACCCCTAGGGCACAGCCAGGGCACGCCAGGGACAGCCAGGGCACCTCCAGGGACACTAAGGGGACATCCAGAGCACCCCAGGGACAGCCAGGGCACCCCCAGGAACACCGAAGGAACACCCTGGGCACCCCCAGTGACACCAAGGGGACCCCCAGGGACACCTAGGGGACAGGCAGGGCATTCCCAGGGACACTGACGGGACAGCCAGGGCACGCCCAGAGACCCCTAGGGGACAGCCAGGGCACTCCCAGGGACACTCTGGGCACCCACAGGGACACCTAGGGGACCTCCAGGGCACCCCCAGGGACACCCAGGGCACCCCCAGGGCCACCTAGGGGACAGCCAGGGCACCCCAGGGACAGCCAGGGCCCCCCCAGGGACACCAAGGGGACAGCCAGGGCACCCCAGGCACACCCAGGGCTCCCCCAGGGACGCCTAGGGGACAGCCAGGGCACCCCAGGCACACCCAGGGCTCCCCCAGGGACACCTAGGGGACAGCCAGGCCACCCCCAGGGACACCGAGGTCACCCCCAGGGACACCTAGGGCACCCCCAGAGACACCGAAGGCACAGCCAGGGCACCCTAGGGACAGCCAGGGCACCGCCAGGGACACCTAGGGGACAGCCAGGGCACCCCCAGGGACACCTAGGGGACAGCCAGGGCACTCCAGAGACAGCCAGGGCACCCCCAGGGACACCTAGGGGACAGCCAGGGAACCCGAAGGACAGCCAGAGCACCCCCAGGGACACCAAGGGCACAGCCAGGGCACCCTAGGGACAGCCAGGGCAACGCCAGGGACACCTAGGGGACAGCCAGGGCATCCCCAGGGACACCCAGGGCACCCCCAGGGACACCTAGAGGACAGCCAGGGCACCCCCAGGGACACCTAGGGGACAGGCAGGGCACCCCCAGAGACACCTAGGGGACAGCCAGGGCACTCCAGGGACACCAAGGGCACCCCCAGGGACACCTAGGGGACAGCCAGGGCACCCTAAAGACAGCCAGGGCACCCCCAGGGACACCTAGGGGACAGGCAGGGCACCCCCAGGGACACCTAGGGGACAGCCAGGGCACCCCCAGGGACATTTAGGGGACAGCCAGGGCACTCCAGGGACACCCAGGGCACCCCCAGGGACACCTAGGGGACAGGCCGAGCACCCCCAGGGACACCTAGGGGACAGGCAGGGCACCCCCAGGGACACTGACGGGACAGCCAGGGCACCCCCAGAGACCCCTAGGGGACAGCCAGGGCACTCCCAGGGACACTCTGGGCACCCACAGGGACACCTTGAAGACAGCCAGGGCACCTCAGGGACATCCAGGGCACCCCCAGGGACACCTAGGGGACAGCCAGGGCACCCTAGGGACCGCCAGGGCACCCCCAGGGACACCCAGGGCATCCCCAGGGACACGAAGGGGACAGCCAGGGCACCCCCAGGGACACCTAGGGGACAGCCAGGGCACCCCAGGGACACGCAGGGCACCCCCAGGGACACCTAGAGGACAGCCAGGGCACCCCCAGTGACGCCTAGGGGACAGCCAGGGCACCCCCAGGGACACCTAGGGGACACCCAGGGCACCCCGAGGGACACCAGGGCCCCCCAGGGACACCTAGGGGACAGCCAGGGCACCCGAGGGACAGCCAGAGCACCCGCAGGGACACCAAGGGCACAGCCAGGGCACCCTAGGGACACCCAGCGCACCCCCAGGGACACCTAGGGGACAGCCAGGGCATCCCCAGGGACACCCAGGGCACCCCCAGGGACACCTAGAGGACAGCCAGGGTATCCCCAGGGACACCTAGGGGACCAGCAGGGCACCCCCAGGGACACCTAGGGGACAGCCAGGGCCCCCCCAGGGACAACTAGGGGACAGCCAGGGCACTCCAGGGACAGCCAGGACACCCCCAGGGACACCGAGGGCACAGCCAGGGCACCCCCAGGGACACCGAGAGGACAGGCAGGGCACCCCCAGGGACAGCCAGGGCAGCCCAGGGACACCTAGGGGACAGGCAGGGCACCCCAGGGCAGCCCAGGGACACCCAGGGTACCCCAGGGACACGTAGGGGACCACCCGGGCACCCCAGGGACACCCAGGGCCCCCCCAGGGACACCTAGGGGACAGCCAGGGCCCCCCCAGGGACACCTAGGGGACAGCCAGGTCTACCCAGGGACACCCAGGGCACCCCCAGGGACACCGAAAGGACAGCCAGGGCACCCTAGGGACAGCCATGGCACCCTAGGGACAGCCAGGGCACCCCCAGAGACACCGAGGGCACAGCCAGGGCACCCTAGGGACAGCCAGGGCACACTTAGGGACACCTAAGGGACAGGCAGGGCACCCCCAGGGACACTGACGGGACAGCCAGGGCACCCCCAGAGACCCCTAGGGGACAGCCAGGGACCTCCTAGGGACACTCTGGGCACCCCAAGGGACACCTGGGGGTCAGCCAGGGCACCCCAGGGACACCCAGGGCACCCCCAGGGACACCTAGGGCAAGGCAGGACACCCCCAGGGACACCTAGGGGACAGGCAGGGCACCTCCAGGGACAGCCAGGGTACCCCCAGGGACACCTAGGGACAGTCAGGGCACCCCAGGGACACCTAGGGGACAGCCAGGGCACCCTAGGGACAGCCAGGGCACCCCGAGGGACACCTAAGTGACAGCCAGGGCACCCCAGGGACATCGAGGGACAGCCAGGAACCCCCTGGGACAGCCAGCTCACCCCCACGGCCGCCTCCACCTCCAGGAGCTATCAAAACCCTCCTCAGGTTCTTTGATGCCTCAAATGGGCCGCCCAAACCTCCCGAATACCCCCCAAAGCACCCAAAGCAGCCCCCAGGACGCCCCCCAGACCCCCCACAACCCAAAAACCCCCTCCACGACAACTCAGGACCCCCAGGATCCCCCCAAATCCACGCCCCCCTCACCCTGAGGTCCCGTTTGAGCCGCTCCACAGTTGCGGACAGGCACCAGCTCATCAAGCCCCAAACACCAACACCTGCGGGACTGGGATGGACTGAGAGCACTGGGAGGGTGACCAGAGAAACCTGGGATGGACAAAGAGTGGACTGGGATGAACTGGGATGAACGGGCAGGCGTGTGGGGGTCCATGGTGGCCACTCGATGCCTTACTGGTCTATACTGGGATGGGTCGGATGGCCCCAGGGGAGGGGGTGAGGCCACAATGGTCCAGACTGGGAGGGGAGTCACCATGGCGCCGGAGGCGGAGTCGAGGATACGAGCCAGGCAAGGACACCTAGGGGACAGCCAGGGCAACCCAGGGACACCAGGGCCCCCCCAGAGACACCTAGGGGACAGCCAGGGAACCCCAGGGACACCCTGTGCACCCCCAGGGACACCTAGGGGACAGCCAGGGCCCATCCCGGGACACCTAGGGGACAGCCAGGGAACCCCAGGGACACCCTGTGCACGCCCAGGGACACCCAGGGCACACCCAGGGACACCTAGGGGACAGCCAGGGCACCCTAGGGACAGACAGGGCACCCCCAGGGACACCGAGGGCACAGCCAGGGCACCCCCAGGGACACAGAGAGGACAGGCAGGACACCCCCAGGGACACCTTGGGGACAGCCAGGGCACCCCAGGGACAGCCAGGGCACCCCCAAGGACACCTAGGGGACCTCCAGGGCACCCCCAGGGACACCCAGGGCACCCCCAGGGCCACCTAGGGGACAGCCAGGGCACCCCAGGGACAGCGAGGGCACCCCCGGGGACACCCAGGGCACCCCCAGGGACACCTAGGGGAGAGGCAGGGCACCCCCAGGGACACCTAGGGGACAGCCAGGGCACCCCCAAGAACACCTAGGGGACACGCAGGGAACCCCCAGGGACACCTAGGGGACAGCCAGGGTATCCCCAGGGACACCCAGGGCACCCCCAGGGACACCAAGGGGACAGCAAGGGCACCCAGAGGGACACCTAAGGGACACCCTGGGCACCCCCAGGGACACCAAGGGGACGCCCAGGGACACCTAGGGGATAGCCAGGGCACCCCAGGGACAGCGAGGGCACCCCCAGGGACACCTAGGGGACAGCTAGGGCAGCCCAGGGACACTCAGGGCACCCCCAGGGAAACCTAGGGGACAGCCAGGGAACCCCAGGGACAAGTACGGGACAGCCAGGGAACCCCACTGACACCCTGTGCACCCCCAGGGACACCCAGGGCCCCCCCAGGGACACCTAGGGGACAGCCAGGGAACCCCAGAAACACCCTAGCCACCGCCAGGGACACCTAGGGGACAGCCGGGGAACCCGAGGGACAGCCAGGGAACCCCCAGGGACACCTAGAGGACAGGAAGGGCACCCCCAGGGACACCTAGGGGACAGCCAGGGCCCCCCCAGGGACACCAAGGGGACAGCCAGGGCACACCAGGGACAGCCAGGGCCCCCCCAGGGACACCTAGATGATAGCCAGCGCCCCCCCAGGGACACCCAGGGCACCCCCAGGGACATCTAGGGGACAGGCAGGGCACCCCCAGGGACACCGAGGGGAAAGCCAGGGCACCCCCAGGGACGCCTAGGGGAAGGCAGGACACCCTCAGTGACACCTAGGGGACAGCCAGGGCACCCCCAGGGACATTTAGGGGACAGCCAGGGCACTGCAGGGACACCCAGGGCACTCCCAGGGACACCTAGGGGACAGGCAGGGAACCCCCAGGGACACCTAGGGGACAGGCAGGGCACCCCCAGGGACACCCAGGGCACCCCAAGGGACACCTAGGTGACAGCCAGGGCACCCCCAGGGACCCCTAGGGCACAGCCAGGGCACGCCAGGGACAGCCAGGGCACCTCCAGGGACACCAAGGGGACATCCAGAGCACCCCAGGGACAGCCAGGGCACCCCCAGTGACGCCTAGGGGACAGCGAGGGCACCCCCAGGGACACCAAGGGGACCCCCAGGGACACCTAGGGGACAGGCAGGGCATTCCCAGGGACACTGACGGGACAGCCAAGGCACCCTCAGAGACCCCTAGGGGACAGCCAGGGCACTCCCAGGGACAATCTGGGCACCCACAGGGACACCTAGGGGACAGACAGGGCCCCCCCAGGGACACCCAGGGCTCCCCCAGGGACACCTAGGGGACAGCCAGGGCACCCCCAGGGACACCGAGGTCACCCCCAGGGTCACCTTGGGCACCCCCAGAGACACCGAAGGCACAGTCAGGGCACCCTAGGGACAGCCAGGGCACCCCCAGGGACACCTAGGAGACAGCCAGGGCACCCCCAGGGACACCTAGAAGACAGCCAGCGCAACCTCAGGGACACCTAGGGGACAGCCAGGGCACCCCCAGGGACACCTAGGGGACAGCCAGGGCACTCCAGAGACAGCCAGGGCACCCCCAGGGACACCTAGGGGACAGCCAGGGCACCCGAGGGACAGCCAGAGCACCCCCAGGGACACCTAGGGGACAGGCCGAGCACCCCCAGGGACACCTAGGGGACAGGCAGGGCACCCCCAGGGACACTGACGGGACAGCCAGGGCACCCCCAGAGACCCCTAGGGGACAGCCAGGGCACTCCCAGGGACACTCTGGGCACCCACAGGGACACCTTGAAGACAGCCAGGGCACCTCAGGGACATCCAGGGCACCCCTAGGGACACCTAGGGGACAGCCAGGGCACCTACAGGGACACCTAGGGAACAGCCAGGGGACCACAGGGACACCCAGAGCACCCCCAGGGACACCTAGGGGACAGCCAGGGCATCCCGGGGGACAGGGAGGGTACCCACAGGGACACCTCGGAGACAGCCAGGGCACGCCAGGGACACCTAGAGGACAGCCAGGGCACTACAGGGACACCTAGGGCACAGCCAGGGCACCCTAGGGACAGCCAGGGCACCCTCAGGGACACCAAGGGCACAGCCAGGCCAACCCAAGGACAGCCAGGGCACCCCCAGGGACACCTAGGGGACAGCCAGGGCACCCCAGGGACGCCAAAGGGAAAGCCAGGGCACCCCCAGGGACACCTAGGGGACAGCCAGGGTACCCCAGGGACACCCAGGGCACCCCCAGGGACACCTACGGGACAGCAAGGGCACCCCCAGGGACACCCTGGGCACCCCCAGGGACACCTAGGGGACCTTCAGGGAACCCCAGGGACACGTACGGGTCAGCCAGGGAACCCCAGGGACACCCAGGGCACCCCCAGGGACACCTAGGGGACAGGCAGGGCACCCCCAGGGACACCTAGGGGACAGCCAGGGCACCCCAAGGACACTCAGGGCACCCCCAGGGACACTTAGGGGACAGCCAGGGCACCCCCAGGGACACCTAGGGAACAGCCAGGGCACCCCAGGCACACCCAGGGTACCCCCAGGGACACCTAGGAGACAGCCAGGGCACCCCAGGGACACCTAGATGACAGGGAAGGCAACCCCAGGGACACCTTGGGGACAGCCAGGGCACCCCCTGGGCACCCCAAGGACACTCAGGGCACCCCCAGGGACACCGAGGGGACAGCCAGGGCACTCCAGGGACAGCCAGGGCACCCCCAGGGCACCCTAGGGAAAGCCAGGGCACCCCCAGGGACACCTAGGGGACAGCCAGGGCACCCCAAGGACACTCAGGGCACCCCCAGGGACACTTAGGGGACAGCCAGGGCACCCCCAGGGACACCTAGGGGACAGCCAGGGCACCCCAGGCACACTCAGGGCACCCCCAGGGACACCTAGGAGACAGCCAGGGCACCCTAGGGACAGCCAGGGCACCCCCAGGGACACCGAGGGAACAGCCATGCCACCCTAGGGACAGCCAGGGCACCCCCAAGGACACCTAGGGGACACGCAGGGAACCCCCAGGGACACCTACGGAACAGCCAGGGCATCCCCAGGGACACCCAGGGCACCCCCAGGGACACCAAGGGCACAGCCAGAACACCCTAGGGACAGCCAGGGCACCCTCAGGGACACCCAGGGCACCCCAAGGGACACCTAGGGGATAGCCAGGGCACCCCAGGGACACCCAGGGCACCCCAAGGGCCGCCTAGGGGACAGCCAGGGCACCCCGAGGGACACCAAGGGGACAGCCAGGGCACCCCCAGGGACACCTAGAGGACAGGCAGGGCACCCCCAGGGCACCCCAGGGACACCCAGGGCACCCCCAGGGACACGTAGAGGACAGCCATGGCACCCCAGGGACAGCCAGGGCACCCCCAGGGACAGCTAGGGGACAGCCAGGGCACCCCCAGGGACACCAACGGGACAGCCCGAGCACCCCAAGGACAGCCAGGGCACCCCCAGGGACACCTAGGGGACAGCCAGGGCACCCCAGGGACACCAAGGGGACAGCCAGGTCACCCCCAGGGACACCTAGGGGACAGCCAGGGTACCCCAGGGACACCCAGGGCACCCCTAGGGACACCTACGGGACAGAAAGGGCACCCCCAGGGACACCCTGGGCACCCCCAGGGACACCTAGGGGACCTTCAGGGAACCCCAGGGACACGTACGGGACAGCAAGGGAACCCCAGGGACACCCAGGGCACCCCCAGGGACACCTAGGGGACAGGCAGGGCACCCCCAGGGACACCGAGGGGACAGCCAGGGCACCCCCAGGGACAACTAGAGGATAGGCAGGGCGCCCCCAGGGCACCCCAGGGACACCCAGGGCACCCCTAGGGACACGTAGAGGACAGCCATGGCACCCCAGGGACAGCCAGGGCACCCCCAGGGACAGCTAGGGGACAGCCAGAGCACCCCAAGGACAGTCAGGGCACCCCCAGACACACCAAGGGGACAGCCAGAGCACCCCAAGGACAGCCAGGGCACCCCCAGGGACACCTAGGGGACAGCCAGAGCACCCCCAGGGACACCTAGGGGACAGCCAAGGCACCCCCAGGGACACACTGGGCCCCCCAGGGACACGTAGGGGACAGCCAAGGCACCCCAGAGACACCCTGGGCACCCCCAGGGACACCTAGGGGACAGCCAGGGCACCCTAGGGACAGCCAGGGCACCCCCAAGACACGAAGGGGACAGCCAGGGCACCCTCAGGGACACCAAGGGGACAGCCAGGGCACCCCAGGGACACCCAGGGCACCCCCAGGAACACCTAGGGGACAGCCACGGCACTCCCAGGGACACCCTGGGCACCTCCAGGGACACCGAGGGGACAGCCAGGGCACTCCAGGGACCCCTAGGTGACAGGGAAGGCAACCCCAGGGACACCTTGGGGACAGCCAGGGCGCCCCCTGGGCACCCCAAGGACAGTCAGGGCATTCCCAGGGACACCGAGGGGACAGCCAGGGCACTCCAGGGACAGCCAGGGCACCCCCAGGGCACCCTAGGGACAGCCAGGGCACCCCCAGGGACACCTAGGGGACAGCCAGGGGACCCCCCAGGGACACCTAGGGGACAGCCAGGGCACTCCAGGGTCAGCCAGGGCACCCCCAGGGCACCCCAGGGACACTCAGGGCAGCTCCAGGGACACGTAGGGGACAGCCAGGGCAACCCCAGGGACACCTAGGGGACAGCCAGGGCCCCCCCAGGGACACCTAGGGGACAGCCAGGGAACCCCAGGGACACCCTGTGCACCCCCAGGGACAGCCAGGGCACCCCCAGGGACACCGAGAGGACAGGCAGGGCACCGCCAGGGACAACTTGGGGACAGCCAGGGCACCCCAGGGACAGCCAGGGCACCCCCAGGGACACCTAGGGGACCTCCAGAGCACACCCAGGGACACCCAGGGCACCCCCAGGGACACCTAGGGGACAGTCAGGGCCCCCCCAGGGACACCTAGGGGACAGCCAGGGCACCCCAGGGACACCCAGGGCACCCCCAGGGACACTTAGGGGACAGCCAGGGAACCCCTAGGGACACCTAGGGGACAGCCAGGGCACCCCCAGGGACACCGAGGGCACAGCCATGCCACCCTAGGGACAGCCAGGGCACCCCCAAGGACACCTAGGGGACAGCCAGGGCACACCAGGGACGCCAAAGGGAAAGCCAGGGCACCCCCAGGGACACCTAGGGGACAGCCAGGGTACCCCAGGGACACCCAGGGCACCCCCAGGGACACCTACGGGACAGCAAGGGCACCCCCAGGGACACCCTGGGCACCCCCAGGGACACCTTGGGGACCTTCAGGGAACCCCAGGGACACGTACGGGTCAGCCAGGGAACCCCAGGGACACCCAGGGCACCCCCAGGGACACCTAGGGGACAGGCAGGGCACCCCAAGGGACACCTAGGGGACAGCCAGGGCACCCCAAGGACACTCAGGGCACCCCCAGGGACACTTAGGGGACAGCCAGGGCACCCCCAGGGACACCTAGGGAACAGCCAGGGCACCCCAGGCACACCCAGGGCACCCCCAGGGACACCTAGGAGACAGCCAGGGCACCCCAGGGACACCTAGATGACAGGGAAGGCAACCCCAGGGACACCTTGGGGACAGCCAGGGCACCCCCTTGGCACCCCAAGGACACTCAGGGCACCCCCAGGGACACCGAGGGGACAGCCAGGGCACTCCAGGGACAGCCAGGGCACCCCCAGGGCACCCTAGGGACAGCCAGGGCACCCCCAGGGACACCTAGGGGACAGCCAGGGGACCCCCCAGGGACACCTAGGGGACAGCCAGGGCACTCCAGGTTCAGCAAGGGCACCCCCAGGGCACCCCAGGGACACCCAGGGCAGCTCCAGGGACACGTAGGGGACAGCCAGGACACCCCCAGGGACACCTAGGGGACAGCCAGGGCCCCCTCAGGGACAGCTAGGGGACAGCCAGGGAACCCCAGGGACACCCTGTGCACCCCCAGGGACAGCCAGGGCACCCCCAGAGACACCGAGAGGACATGCAGGGCACCGCCAGGGACAACTTGGGGACAGCCAGGGTACCCCAGGGACAGCCAGGGCACCCCCAGGGACACCTAGGGGACCTCCAGAGCACACCAAGGACACCCAGGGCACCACCAGGGACACCTAGGGGACAGCCAGGGCCCCCCCAGGGACACCTAGGGGACAGCCAGGGCACCCCAAGGACACTCAGGGCACCCCCAGGGACACTTAGGGGACAGCCAGGGCACCCCCAGGGACACCTAGGGGACAGCCAGGGCACCCCAGGCACACCCAGGGCACCCCCAGGGACACCAAGGGGACAGCCCGAGCACCCCAAGGACAGCCAGGGCACCCCCAGGGACACCTAGGGGACAGCCAGGGCACCCCAGGGACACCAAGGGGACAGCCAGGGCACCCCCAGGGACACCTAGGGGACAGCCAGGGTACCCCAGGGACACCCAGGGCACCCCTAGGGACACCTACGGGACAGCCAGGGCACCCCCAGGGACACTGACGTGACAGACAGGGCACCCCAGGGACACCTAGGGCACAGCCAGGGCACCCTAGGGACACCTAAGGGACACCCTGGGCACCCCCAGGGACACCAAGGGGACCACCAGGGAAACCTAGGTGACAGCGAGGGCACCCCAGGGACAGCGAGGGCACCCCCAGGGACACCTAGGGGACCTCCAGGGAACCCCAGGGACACGTACAGGACAGCCAGGGAACCCCACTGACACCCTGTGCACACCCAGGGACACCCAGGGCCCCCTCAGGGACTCCTAGGGGACAGCCAGGGAACCCCAGGGACACCCTGGGCACCCCCAGGGACACCTAGGGGACAGCCAGGGCCCCCCCAGGGACACCTAGGGGACAGCCAGGGCACTCCAGGGACAGCCAGGGCACCCCCAGGGCCACCTAGGGGACAGCCAGGGCACCCCCAGGGACACCAAGGGGACCCCCAGGGACACCTAGGGGACAGCCAGGGCACCTACAGGGACACCTAGGGCACAGCCAGGGCACCCTAGGGACACTCAGCGCACCCCCAGGGACACCTAGGGGACAGCCAGGGCATCCGCAGGGACACCCAGGGCACCCCCAGGGACACCTAGAGGACAGCCAGGGCATCCCCAGGGACACCTAAGGGACAGGCAGGGCACCCCCAGGGACACCTAGGGGACAGCCAGGGCCCCCCCAGGGACAACTAGGGGACAGCCAGGGCACTCCAGGGAAACCCAGGGCACCCCCAGGGACACCTAGGGGACAGCCAGGGCACCCTAAAGACAGCCAGGGCACCCCCAGGGACACCTAGGGGACAGGCAGGGCACCCCCAGGGAAACCGAGGGGAAAGCCAGGGCACCCCCAGGGACACCTAGGGGAAGGCAGGACACCCCCAGGGACACCTAGGGGACAACCAGGGCACCCCCAGGGACATTTAGGGGACAGCCAGGGCACTCCAGGGACACCCAGGGCACCCCCAGGGACACCTAGGGGACAGGCCGGGCACCCCCAGGGACACCTAGGGGACAGGCAGGGCACCCCCAGAGACACTGACGGGACAGCCAGGGCACCCCCAGAGACCCCTAGGGGACAGCCAGGGCACTCCCAGGGACACTCTGGGCACCCACAGGGACACCTTGAAGACAGCCAGGGCACCTCAGGGACACCCAGGGCACCGCCAGGGACACGAAGGGGACAGCCAGGGCACCCCAGGGACACCCAGGGCACCCCCAGGGACACCTAGGGGACAGGCAGGGCACCCCCAGGGACACCCAGGGCACCCCCAGGGACACCTAGGGGACAGGCAGGGCACCCCCAGGGACACTGACGGGACAGCCAAGGCACCCCCAGGGACACCTAGGGGACAGCCAGGGCACCCCAGGGACACCCTGGGCACCGCAGGGACAGAGGGGACAGGCACGGCACCCCAGAGACCCCTAGGGGACAGCCAGGGCCCCCCCAGGGACACCTAGGGGACAGCCAGGGCACTCCAGGGACAGCCAGGGCACCCCCAGGGACACCTAGGGCACTCCCAGGGACACCAAGGGGACAGCCAGGGCACCCTAAAGACAGCCAGGGCACCTCCAGGGACACCTAGGGGACACCCAGAGCCCCCCTTGGGACAACTAGGGGACAGCCAGGGCACTCCAGGGAAACCCAGGGCACCCCCAGGGACACCTAGGGGACAGCCAGGGCACCCTAAAGACAGCCAGGGCACCCCCAGGGACACCTAGGGGACAGGCAGGGCACCCCCAGGGACACCGAGGGGAAAGCCAGGGCACCCCCAGGGACACCTAGGGGAAGGCAGGACACCCCCAGGGACACCTAGGGGACAGCCAGGGCAACCCCAGGGACATTTAGGGGACAGCCAGGGCACTCCAGGGACACCCAGGGCACCCCCAGGGACACATAGGGGACAGGCCGGGCACCCCCAGGGACACCTAGGGAACAGGCAGGGCACCCCCAGGGACACTGACGGGACAGCCAGGGCACCCCCAGAGACCCCTAGGGGAAGGCCAGGGCACTCCCAGGGACACTCTGGGCACCCACAGGGACACCTTGAAGACAGCCAGGGCACCTCAGGGACACCCAGGGCAACGCCAGGGACACGAAGGGGACAGCCAGGGCGCCCCAGGGACACCCAGGGCACCCCCAGGGACACCTAGGGGACAGGCAGGGCACCCCCAGGGACACCCAGGGCACCCCCAACGACACCTAGGGGACAGGCAGGGCACCCCCAGGGACACTGACGGGACAGCCAGGGCACCCCCAGGGACACCTAGGGGACAGCCAGGGCACCCCAGGGACACGCAGGGCACCCCCAGGGACACCTAGGGGAAAGCCAGGGCACCCGAGGGACACCTAGCGGAAGGCAGGACACCCCCAGGGACACCTAGGGTACAGCCATGGCACCCCAGGGACACCCAGGGCACCCTCAGGGACACCGAGGGCACAGCCAGGGCACCCCCAGGGACACCTAGGAGAAAGGCAGGGCACCCCCAGAGACCCCTAGGGGACAGCCAGGGCCCCCCCAGGGACACTCAGGGCACCCCCAGGGACACCTAGTGAACAGCCAGGGCATCCCCAGGGACACCCAGGGCACCCCCAGGGACACCTAGAGGACAGCCAGGGCACCCCCAGGGACACCTAGGGGACAGGCAGGGCACCCCCAGGGACATTTAGGGGACAGCCAGGGCCCCGCCAGGGACACCTAGGGGACAGCCAGGGCACTCCAGGGACAGCCAGGGCACCCTAAAGACAGCCAGGGCACCTCCAGGGACACCTAGAGGACACCCAGGGCCCCCCCAGGGACACCTAGGGGACAGCCAGGGAACCCCAGGAACACCATGGGCACGCCCAGGGACACCGAGGGGACAGGCAGGGCACCCACAGGGACATTTAGGGGACAGGCAGGGCACCCCCAGGGACACTGACGGGACAGCCAGGGCACCCCAGGGACACCCAGGGCACCCCCAGGGACACCGAGGGGATAGCCAGGGCACCCTAGGGACAGCCATGGCACCCCCAGGGACACCTAACGGACAGGCAGGGCACCTCCAGGGACAGCCAGGGTACCCCCAGGGCACCCCAGGGACACCCAGGGCACCCCCAGGGACACCTAGGGACAGTCAGGGCACCCCAGGGTCAGCCAGGGCACCCCGAGGGACACCTAAGTGACAGCCAGGGCACCCCAGGGACATCGAGGGACAGCCAGGAACCCCCTGGGACAGCCAGCTCACCCCCACGGCCGCCTCCACCTCCAGGAGCGAACAAAACACCCAGGGCACCCCCAGGGACACCTACGGGACAGGCAGGGCACACCCAGGGACACCTAGGGGACAGCCAGGGCACCCCAGGGACACCCAGGGCACCCCGAACGACACCAAGGGGACAGGCAGGGCACACCCAGGGACACCTAGGGGACACCCAGGGCACCCCCAAGGACACCTAGGGGACAGGCAGGGCACCCCCAGGGACACCCAGGGCACCCCGAACGACACCTAGGGGACAGGCAGGGCACACCCAGGGACACCTAGGGGACAGCCAGGGCACCCTAAAGACAGCCAGGGCACCCCCAGGGACACCTAGGGGACAGGCAGGGCACCCCCAGGGACACCGAGGGGAAAGCCAGGGCACTCCAGGGACACCCAGGGCACCCCCAGGGACACCTAGGGGACAGCCAGGGCACCCCCAGGGAAACCTAGGGGACAGCCAGGGCACCCCCAAGGACACCTAGAGGACAGGCAGGGCACCCCCACGGCACCCCAGGTCACCCCCAGGGACACCTAGGGGACAGCCAGGGCACCCCAGGGACATCGAGGGACAGCCAGGAACCCCCTGGGACAGCCAGCTCACCCCCACAGCCGCCTCCACCTCCAGGAGCTATCAAAACCCTCCTCAGGTTCTTTGATGCCTCAAATGGGCCGCCCAAGCCTCCCGAATACCCCCCAAAGCACCCAAAGCAGCCCCCAGGACGCCCCCCAGACCCCCCACAACCCAAAAACCTCCTCCCCGACAACTCAGGACCCCCAGGATCCCCCCAAATCCGCGCCCCCCTCACCCTGAGGTCCCGTTTGAGCCGCTCCACGTTGCGGACAGGCACCAGCTCATCAAGCCCCAAGCACCAACACCTGCGGGACTGGGATGGACTGAGAGCACTGGGAGGGTGACCAGAGAAACCTGGGATGGACAAAGAGTGGACTGGGATGAACTGGGATGAACTGGCATGCGTGTGGGGGTCCATGGTGGCCACTCGGTGCCTTACTGGTCTATACTGGGTAGGTCGGATGGCCCCAGGGGAGGGGGTGAGGCCACAATGGTCCACACTGGGAGGGGAGTCACCATGGCGCCGGAGGCGGAGTCGAGGATACGAGCGAGGCAAGGACACCTAGGGGACAGCCAGGGCAACCCAGGGACACCAGGGCCCCCCAGAGACACCTAGGGGACAGCCAGGGAACCCCAGGGACACCCTGTGCACCCCCAGGGACACCTAGGGGACAGCCAGGGCCCATCCCGGGACACCTAGGGGACAGCCAGGGAACCCCAGGGACACCCTGTGCACGCCCAGGGACACCCAGGGAACACCCAGGGACACCTAGGAGACAGCCAGGGCACCCTAGGGACAGCCAGGGCACCCCCAGGGACACCAAAAGCACAGCCAGGGCACCCCCAGGGACACCGAGAGGACAGGCAGGGCACCCCCAGGGACACCTTGGGGACAGCCAGGGCACCCCAGGGACAGCAAGGGCACCCCCAAGGACACCTAGGGGACCTCCAGGGCACCCCCAGGGACACCCAGGGCACCCCCAGGGCCACCTAGGGGACAGCCAGGGCACCCCAGGGACAGCCACGGCACCCCCAGGGACACCTAGGGGACAGCCAGAGCACCCCAAGGACAGTCAGGGCACCCCCAGGGACACCAAGGGGACAGCCAGAGCACCCCAAGGACAGTCAGGGCACCCCCACGGACACCTAGGGGACAGCCAGGGCACCCCCAGGGACACCCTAGCCACCCCCAGGGACCCCTAGGGGACAGCCAGGGAACCCAAAGGACAGCCAGGGAACCCCCAGGGACACCTAGAGGACAGGAAGGGCACCCCCAGGGACACCTAGGGGACAGCCAGGGCCCCCCCAGGGACACCAAGGGGACAGCCAGGGCACACCAGGGACAGCCAGGGCCCCCACAGGGACACCCAGGGCACCCCCAGGGACATCTAGGGGACAGGCAGGGCACCCCCAGGGACATTTAGGGGACAGCCAGGGCACTCCAGGGACACCCAGGGCACGCCCAGGGACACCTAGGGGACAGGCAGGGAACCCCCAGGGACACTGACGGGACAGCCAGGGCACCCCCAGAGACCCCTAGGGGACAGCCAGGGCACCCCAGGGACAGCCAGGGCACCCCCAAGACAGGAAGGGGACAGCCAGGGCACCCCCAGAGACACCAAGGGGACAGCCAGGGCACCCCAGGGACACCCAGGGCACCACCAGGAAAACCCAGGGGACAGCCACGGCACTCCAAGGGACACCCTGGGCACCCCCAGGGAAACCGAGGGGACAGCCAGGGCACCCCAGGGACACCTAGGTGACAGGGAAGGCAACACGAGGGACACCTTGGGGACAGCCAGGGCACCCCCTGGGCACCCCAAGGACAGTCAGGGCACCCCCAGGGACACCGAGGGGACAGCCAGGGCACTCCAGGGACAGCCAGGGCACCCCCAGGGCACCCTAGGGACAGCCAGGGAACCCCCAGGGACACCTAGGGGACAGCCAGGGGACCCCCCCAGGGACACCTAGGGGACAGCCAGGGCACTGCAGGGTCAGCCAGGGCACCCCCAGGGCACCCCAGGGACACCCAGGGCAGCTCCACGGACACGTAGGGGACAGCCAGGGCACCCCCAGGGACACCTAGGGGACAGCCAGGGCCCCCCCCAGGGACACCTAGGGGACAGCCAGGGCACCCCCAGGGACACCCAGGGCACCCCCAGGGACACCTAGGGGACAGCCAGGGCACCCCAAGGGACACCTAGGGGACAGCCAGGGCACCCCCAGGGACACCCAGGTCACCCCCAGGGACACCTAGGGGACAGCCAGGGCACCCCAGGCACACCCAGGGCACCCCCAGGGACACCTAGGGGACAGGCAGGGAACCCCCAGGGACACCTAGGGGACAGGCAGGGCACCCCAGGGACACCTAGGGGACAGCCAGGGCCCCCCCAGGGACACCTAGGGGACAGGCAGGGCACCCCCAGGGCACCTCAGGGACACCCAGGGCACCCCCAGGGACACCTAGGGGACAGGCAGGGAACCCCCAGGGACACCTAGGGGACAGCCAGGGCACCCCCAGGGACATCCAGGGCACCCCCAGGGACACCTAGGGGACAGGCAGGGAACCCCCAGGGACACCAAGGGGACAGGCAGGGCACCCCAGGGACACCTAGGGGACAGCCAGTGCCCCCCCAGGGACACCTAGGTGACAGGCAAGGCACCCCCAGGGCACCCCAGGGACACCCAGGGCACCCCCAGGAACACCAAGGGGACCTCCAGGGCACCCCCAGAGACACCCAGGGCACCCCCAGGGACATCTAGGGGACAGGCAGGGCACCCCCAGGGACACCGAGGGGAAAGCCAGGGCACCCCCAGGGACACCTAGGGGAAGGCAGGACACCCCCAGGGACACCTAGGGGACAGGCAGGGAACCCCCAGGGACATTTAGGGGACAGCCAGGGCACTCCAGGGACACCCAGGGCACCCCCAGGGACATCTGGGGGACATCCAGGGCACCCCCAGGAACACCCAGGGCACCCCCAGGGACACCTAGGTGACAGGCAGGGAACCCATAGGGACACTGACGGGACAGCCAGGGCACCCTCAGAGACCCCTAGGGGACAGCCAGGGCACTCCCAGGGACACTCTGGGCACCCGCAGGGACACCAAGGGGACAGCCAGGGCACCCCAGGGAAACCTAGGGGACAGGCAGGGCACCCCCAGGGCACCCCAGGGACACCCAAGGCACCCTCAGGGACACCTAGTGGACAGGCAGGGAACCCCCAGCGTCACCTAGGGGACAGCCAGGGCACTCCAGGGACAGCGAGGGCACCCCAGGGACACCAAGGGGACAGCCAGGGCACCCCCAGGGACACCAAGGGGACAGCCAGGGCACCCCAGGGACACCCAGGGCACCCCCTGGGATACCAAGAGGACAGGCAGGGCACCCCCAGGGACACCGAGGGGACAGCCAGGGCACCCCCAGGGACACCTAGAGGACAGGCAGGGCACCCCCAGGGACACCTAGGGGACAGCCAGGGCACCCCAGGGACACCAAGGGGACAGCCAGGGCACCCCCAGGGACACCAAGGGGACAGCCAGGGCACCGCAGGGACACCCAGGGCACCCCCTGGGACACCAAGGGGACAGGCAGGGCACCCCCAGGGACACCTAGAGGACAGGCAGGGCACCCCCAGGGACACCTAGGGGACAGCCAGGGCACCCCAGGGACACCAAGGGGACAGCCAGGGCACCCCCAGGGACACCAAGGGGACAGCCAGGGCACCCCAGGGACACCCAGGGCACCCCCTGGGACACCAAGGGGACAGGCAGGGCACCCGCAGGGACACCTAGGGGAAAGCCAGGGCACCCCAGGGACACCCAGGGCACTCCCAGGGACACCTAGGGGACAGCCAGGGCATCCCCAGGGACACCCTGGGCACCCCCAGGGACACCTAGGGGACAGCCAGGGCACCCCAGGCACACCCAGGGCACCCCCAGGGACACCTAGGGGACAGCCAGGGCCCCCCCATGGACACCGAGGGCACAGCAAGGGCACCCTAGGGACAGCCAGGGCACCCCCAGGGACACCTAGGGGACAGGCAGGGCACCCCCAGGGACACCGAGGGGACAGCCAGGGCACCCTAGGGACAGCCAGGGCACCCCCAGGGACACCTAGGGGACAGGCAGGGCACCCCCAGGGACACCGAGGGGACAGCCAGGGCACCCCCAGGGACACGTAGAGGACAGCAATGGCAGCACAGGGACAGCCAGGGCACCCCCAAGGACAGCTAGGGGACAGCCAGGGCACCACCAGGGACACCAAGGGGACAGCCAGAGCACCCCAAGGACAGCCAGGGCACCCCCAGGGACACCCTGGGCACCCCTAGGGACACGTAGGGGACAGCCAGGGCACCCCAGTGACACCCTGGGCACCCACAGGGACACCGAGGGGACAGCCAGGGCACCCCCAGGGACAGCCAGGGCACCCCAGGGACACCTAGGGCACAGCCAGGGCACCGTAGGGACAGCCAGGGCACCCACAGGGACACCTAGGGGACAGCCAGGGCACTCCGAGGGAAAGGGAGGGCACCCCCAGGGACAACTAGGGGACAGCCAGGGCACGCCCAGAGACACCGAGGGCACAGCCAGGGCATCCTAGGGACAGCCAGGGAACCCCCAGGGACACCTAGGGGACAGGCAGGGCACCCCCAGGGACACCTAGGGGACAGCCAGGGCACCCCAAGGACACCAAGGGGACAGCCAGGGCACCTACAGGGACACCAAGGGGACAGCCAGGGCACCCTGGGGACAGCCAGGGCACCCCCAGGGACACCAAGGGGACAGGCATGGCACCCCCAGGGACACGTAGGGGACAGGCAGGGCACCCCCAGGGACACCTAGGGGACAGCCAGGCCCCCCAAGGACACCTACGGGAAAGGCAGGGCACCCCCAGGGACACCGAGGGGACAGCCAGAGCACCCCCAGGGACACGTAGAGGACAGCCATGGCACCCCAGGGACAGCCAGGGCATCCCCAGGGACAGCTAGGGGACAGCCAGAGCTCCCCCAGGGACACGTAGAGGACAGCCACAGCACCCCAAGGACAGCCAGGGCACCCCCAGGGACACCAAGGGGACATCTAGAGCACCCCAGGGACAGCCAGGGTACCCCCAGGGACAGCTAGGGGACAGCCAGGGCACCCCCAGGGACACGTAGAGGACAGCCATGGCACCACAGGGAAAGCCAGGGCACCCCCAAGGTCAGCTAGGGGACAGCCAGGGCACCCCCAGGGACACCAAGGGGACAGCCAGAGCACCCCAAGGACAGCCAGGGCACCCCCAGGGACACCCAGGTCACCCCCAGGGACACCTAGGGGACAGCCAGGGCACCCCCAGGGACACCTAGGGGACAGGCAGGGCACCCCAGGGACACCTAGGGGACAGCCAGGGCCCCCCCTGGGACACCTAGGGGACAGGCAGGGCACCCCAATGACAGCCAGGGCACCCCCAGGGACACCCTGGGCACCCCTAGGGACACGTAGGGGACAGCCAGGGCACCCCAGTCACACCCTGGGCACCCACAGGGACACCGAGGGGACAGCCAGGGCACCCCCAGGGACAGCCAGGGCAACCCAGGGACACCTAGGGCACAGCCAGGGATCTCTAGGGACAGCCAGGGCACCCACAGGGACACCTAGGGGACAGCCAGGGCACTCCGAGGGACAGGGAGGGCACCCCCAGGGACAACTAGGGGACAGCCAGGGCACGCCCAGAGACACCGAGGGCACAGCCACGGCATCCTAGGGACAGCCAGGGAACCCCCAGGGACACCTAGGGGACAGCCAGGGCACCCCCAGGGACACCTAGGGGACAGCCAGGGCACCCCCAGGGACACCTAGAGGACAGGCAGGGCACCCCCAGGGCACCCCAGGGACACCCAGGGCACCCCCAGGGACACGTAGAGGACAGCCATGGCACCCCAGGGACAGCCAGGGCACCCCCAGGGACAGCTAGGGGACAGCCAGGGCACCCCCAGGGACACCAAGGGGACAGCCCGAGCACCCCAAGGACAGCCAGGGCACCCCCAGGGACACCTAGGGGACAGCCAGGGCACCCCAGGGACACCAAGGGGACAGCCAGGGCACCCCCAGGGACACCTAGGGGACAGCCAGGGTACCCCAGGGACACCCAGGGCACCCCTAGGGACACCTACGGGACAGCAAGGGCACCCCCAGGGACACCCTGGGCACCCCCAGGGACACCTAGGGGACCTTCAGGGAACCCCAGGGACACGTACAGGTCAGCCAGGGAACCCCAGGGACACCCAGGGCACCCCCAGGGACACCTAGGGGACAGGCAGGGCACCCCCAGGGACACCGAGGGGACAGCCAGGGCACCCCCAGGGACAACTATAGGATAGGCAGGGCGCCCCCAGGGCACCCCAGGGACACCCAGGGCACCCCCAGGGACACGTAGAGGACAGCCATGGCACCCCAGGGACAGCCAGGGCACCCCCAGGGACAGCTAGGGGACAGCCAGAGCACCCCAAGGACAGTCAGGGCACCCCCAGACACACCAAGTGGACAGCCAGAGCACCCCAAGGACAGCCAGGGTACGCCCAGGGACACCTAGGGGACAGCCAGGGCACCCCCAGGGACACCTAGGGGACAGCCAAGGCACCCCCAGGGACACACTGGGCCCCCCAGGGACACGTAGGGGACAGCCAAGGCACCCCAGAGACACCCTGGGCACCCCCAGGGACACCTAGGGGACAGCCAGCGCACCCTAGGGACAGCCAGGGCACCCCCAAGACACGAAGGGGACAGCCAGGGCACCCCCAGGGACACCAAGGGGACAGCCAGGGCACCCCAGGGACACCCAGGGCACCCCCAGGAACACCTAGGGGACAGCCACGGCACTCCCAGGGACACCCTGGGCACCCCCAGGGACACCGAGGGGACAGCCAGGGCACCCCAGGGACCCCTAGGTGACAGGGAAGGCAACCCCAGGGACAACTTGGGGACAGCCAGGGCACCCCCTGGGCACCCCAAGGACAGTCAGGGCACCCCCAGGGACACCGAGGGGACAGCCAGGGCACCCCCCAGGGACACCTAGGGGACAGCCAGGGCACTCCAGGGTCAGCCAGGGCACCCCCAGGGCACCCCAGGGACACTCAGGGCAGCTCCAGGGACACGTAGGGGACAGCCAGGGCACCCCCAGGGACACCTAGGGGACAGCCAGGGCCCCCCCAGGGACACCTAGGGGACAGCCAGGAAACCCCAGGGACACCCTGTGCACCCCCAGGGACAGCCAGGGTACCCCCAGGGACACCGAGAGGACAGGCAGGGCACCGCCAGGGACAACTTGGGGACAGCCAGGGCACCCCAGGGACAGCCAGGGCACCCCCAGGGACACCTAGGGGACAGTCAGGGCCCCCCCAGGGACACCTAGGGGACAGCCAGGGCACCCCAGGGACACCCAGGGCACCCCCAGGGACACTTAGGGGACAGCCAGGGAACCCCTAGGGACACCTAGGGGACAGCCAGGGCACCCCAGGCACACCCAGGGCACCCCCAGGGACAGCGAGGGCACAGCCATGCCACCCCTAGGGACAGCCAGGGCATCCCCAAGGACACCTAGGGACACGCAGGGAACCCCCAGGGACACCTAGGGGACAGCCAGGGCACCCCCAGGGACAGCGAGGGCACCCCCAGGGACACCTAGGGGACAGCCAGGGCAGCCCAGGGACACTCAGGGCACCCCCAGGGACACCTAGGGGACAGCCAGGGAACCCCAGGGACAAGTACGGGACAGCCAGGGAACCCCACTGACACTCTGTGCACCCCCAGGGACACCCAGGGCCCCCCCAGGGACACCTAGGGGACAGCCAGGGAACCCCAGGGACACCCTAGCCACCCCCAGGGACACCTAGGGGACAGCCAGGGAACCCGAGGGACAGCCAGGGAACCCCCAGGGACATCTAGGGGACAGGCAGGGCACCCCCAGGGACACCGTAGGGAAAGCCAGGGCACCCCCAGGTGACGCCTAGGGGAAGGCAGGACACCCTCAGTGACACCTAGGGGGACAGCCAGGGCACCCCCAGGGACATTTAGGGGACAGCCAGGGCACTCCAGGGGACACCCAGGGAACCCCCAGGGACACCTAGGGGACAGGCAGGGAACCCCAGGGACACCTAGGGGACAGGCAGGGCACCCCCAGGGACACTGACGGGACAGCCAGGGCACCCCCAGAGAACCCTAGGGGACAGCCAGGGCACCCCCAGGGACACCCAGGGCACCCCCAGGGACACCAAGGGGACAGCCAGGGCACCCCAGGGACACCCAGGGCACCCCCAGGGACACCTAGGGGACAGGCAGGGCAACCCCAGGGACACCCAGGGTACACCGAACGACACCTAGGGGACAGGCATGGCACACCCAGGGACACCTAGGGGACAGCCAGGGCACCCTAAAGACAGCTTGGTCACCCCCCAGGGACACGTAGGGGACAGGCAGGGCACCCCCAGGGACACCGAGGGGAAAGCCAGGGCACCCCCAGGGACACCTAGAGGACAGGCAGGGCACCCCCCAGGGCACCCCAGGGACACCCAGGGACACCTAGGGGACAGCCAGGGCGTCCCCAGGGACACCCATGTCACCCCCAGGGACACCTAGGGGACAGCCAGGGCATCCCCAGGGACACCCTGTGCACCCCCAGGGATACCTAGGGGACAGCCAGGGCCCCATCCCGGGACACCTAGGGGACAGCCAGGGAACCCCAGGGACACCCTGTGCACGCCCAGGGGACACCCAGGGCACACCCAGGGACACCTAGGGGACAGCCAGGGCACCCTAGGGACAGCCAGGGCACCCCCAAGGACACCTAGGGGACACGCAGGGAACCCCCAGGGACACCTAGGGAACAGCCAGGGCATCCCCAGGGACACCCAGGGCACCCCCAGGGACACCAAGGGCACAGCCAGAACACCCTAGGGACAGCCAGGGCACCCCAAGAGCCGCCTAGGGGACAGCCAGGGCACCCCGAGGGACACCTAGGGGACAGCCAGGGCACCCCCAGGGACACCTAGAGGACAGGCAGGGCACCCCCAGGGCACCCCAGGGACACCCAGGGCACCCCCAGGGACACGTAGAGGACAGCCATGGCACCCCAGGGACAGCCAGGGCACCCCCAGGGACAGCTAGGGGACAGCCAGGGCACCCCCAGGGACACCAAGGGGGACGGCCCGAGCACCCCAAGGACAGCCAGGGCACCCCCAGGGACACCTAGGGGGACAGCCAGGGCACCCCAGGGACACCAAGGGGACAGCCAGGGGCACCCCCAGGGGACACCTAGGGGACAGCCAGGGGTACCCCAGGGACACCCAGGGCACCCCTAGGGACACCTACGGGACAGCAAGGGCACACCCCAGGGACACCCTGGGCACCCCCAGGGACACCTAGGGGACCTTCAGGGAACCCCAGGGACACGTACAGGTCAGCCAGGGAACCCCAGGGACACCCAGGCCACCCCCAGGGACACCAAGGGGACAGCCAGGGCACCCCAGGGACACCCAGGGCACCCCCAGGGACACCTAGGGGACAGGCAGGGCACCCTAAAGACAGCCAGGGCACCCCCAGGGACACATAGGGGACAGGCAGGGCACCCCCAGGGACACCTAGGGGACAGCCAGGGCACCCCCAGGGACATTTAGGGGACAGACAGGGCACTCCAGGGACACCCAGGGCACCCCCAGGGACAACCTAGGGGACAGGCCGAGCACCCCCAGGGACACCTAGGGGGACAGGCAGGGCACCCCCAGGGGACACTGACGGGACAGCCAGGGCACCCGCAGAGACCCCTAGGGGACGCCAGGGCACTCCCAGGGACACTCTGGGCACCCACAGGGACACCTTGAAGACAGCCAGGGGCACCTCAGGGACATCCAGGGCACCCCCAGGGGACACCTAGGGGACAGCCAGGGCACCCTAGGCACACCCAGGGCACCCCCAGGGACACCGAGGGCACAGCCATGCCACCCTAGGGACAGCCAGGGCACCCCCAAGGACACATAAGGGACACGCAGGGAACCCTCAGGGACACCTAGGGGACAGCCAGGGCATCCCCAGGGACACCCAGGGCACCCCCAGGGACACCAAGGGGACAGCAAGGGCACCCCCAGGGACACCTAAGGGACACCCTGGGCACCCCCAGGGACACCAAGGGGGACGCCCAGGGACACCTAGGGGACAGGCAGGGCACCCCCAGGGACACCGAGGGGAAAGCCAGGGCACCCCCAGGGACGCCTAGGGGAAGGCAGGACACCCTCAGTGACACCTAGGGGACAGCCAGGGCACCCCCAGGGACATTTAGGGGACAGCCAGGGCACTCCAGGGACACCCCAGGGCACCCCCAGGGACACCTAGGGGACAGGCAGGGAACCCCCAGGGACACCTAGGGGACAGGCAGGGCACCCCCAGGGACACTGACGGGACAGCCAGGGCACACCCAGAGACCCCTAGGGGACAGCCAGGGCACCCCAGGGACACCCAGGGCACCCCCAGGGACACCCAAGGCGACAGCCAGGCCACCCCAGGGACACCCAGGGCACCCCCAGGGACACCTAGGGGAAAGGCAGGGCACTCCCCAGGGACACCCAGGGCACCCCGAACGACACCTAGGGGACAGGCAGGGCACACCCAGGGACACCTAGGGGACAGCCAGGGCACCCTAAAGACAGCCAGGTCACCCCCAGGGACACCAAGGGGGACAGGCAGGGCACCCCCAGGGACACCGAGGGGAAAGCCAGGGCACTCCCAGGGACATTTAGGGGGACAGCCAGGGCACTCCAGGGACACCCAGGGCACCCCCAGGGACACCTAGGGGAAAGCCAGGGCACCCCCAGGGACACCTAGTGGACAGCCAGGGCATCCCCAGGGACACCCAGGTCACCCCCAGGGACACCTAGGGGACAGCACAGGGCAACCCCCAGGGACACCTAGGGGACAGGCAGTGCACCCCCAAGGCACCCCAGCGACACCTAGGGCTCTCCAGGGACACCAAGGGGACAGCCAGGGCACCCCCAGGGACACCAAGGGGACAGCCAGGGCACCCCCAGGGACACCTAGGGGACAGCCAGGGCACGCCAGGGACACCCAGGGCACCCCCTGGGACACCAAGGGGACAGACAGGGCACCCCCAGGGACACCTAGGGGATAGCCAGCGCCCCTCCAGGGACACCCAGGGCACCCCCAGGGACATCTAGGGGACAGGCAGGGCACCCCCAGGGACACCTAGGGGACAGGCAGGGCACCCCCAGGGACACTGACGGGACAGCCAGGGAACCCCCAGAGACCCCTAGGGGACAGCCAGGGCACCCCCAGGGACACCCAGGGCACCCCCAAGGGACACCAAGGGGACAGCCAGGGCACCCCAGGGACACCCAGGGCACCCCCAGGGACACCTAGGGGACAGGCAGGGCACCCTAAAGACAGCCAGGGCACCCCCAGGGACACATAGGGGACAGGCAGGGCACCCCCAGGGACACCGAGGGGATGGCCAGGGCACCCCCAGGGACACCGAGGGGGAAGGCAGGACACCCCCCAGGGACACCTAGGGGACAGCCAGGGCACCCCCAGGGACATTTAGGGGACAGACAGGGCACTCCAGGGACACCCAGGGCACCCCCCAGGGACACCTAGGGGACAGGCCGAGCACCCCAAGGGACACCTAGGGGACAGGCAGGGCACCCCCAGGGACACTGACGGGACAGCCAGGGCACCCCCAGAGACCCCTAGGGGACAGCCAGGGCACTCCCAGGGACACTCTGGGCACCCACAGGGACACCTTGAAGACAGCCAGGGCACCTCAGGGACATCCAGGGCACCCCCAGGGACACCTAGGGGACAGCCAGGGCACCCTAGGGACCCGCCAGGGCACCCCCAGGGACACCGAGGGCACCCCCAGGGACACGAAGGGGACAGCCAGGGCACCCCCAGGGACACCTAGGGGACAGCCAGGGCACCCCAGGGACAGCCAGGGCACCCCCAGGGACACCGAGAGGACAGCCAGGGCACCCCCAGTGACACCTAGGGGACAGCCAGGGACCCCCAGGGACACCCAGGGCACCCCCAGGGACACCTAGGGAACAGCCAGGGCATCCCCAGGGACACCCAGGGCACCCCCAGGGACACCTAGAGGACAGCCAGGGCACCCCCCAGTGACACCTAGGGGACAGCCAGGGCACCCCCAGGGACACCTAGGGGACAGCCAGGGCACTCCAGAGACAGCCAGGGCATCCCCAGGGACACCTAGGGGACAGCCAGGGCACCCGAGGGACAGCCAGAGCACCCCCAGGGACACCAAGGCACAGCCAGGGCACCCTAGGGACACCCCAGCGCACCCCCCAGGGACACCTAGGGAACAGCCAGGGCATCCCCAGGGACACCCAGGGCACCCCCAGGGACACCTAGAGGACAGCCAGGGCATCCCCAGGGACACCTAGGGGACAGGCAGGGCACCCCCAGGGACACCTAGGGGACAGCCAGGGCCCCCCCCAGGGACAACTAGGGGACAGCCAGGGCACCCCAGGGACACCCAGGGCACCCCCAGGGACACTTAGGGGACAGCCAGGGCACCCCCAGGGGACACCTAGGGGACAGCCAGGGCACCCTAGGCACACCCAGAGCACCCCCAGGGACACCTAGGGGACAGCCAGGGCACCCTAGGGACAGCCAGGGCACCCCCAGGGACACCCGCGGGCACAGCCATGCCACCCTAGGGACAGCCAGGGCACCCCCAAGGACACCTAAGGGACACGCAGGGAACCCCCAGGGACACCTAGGGGACAGCCAGGGCATCCCCAGGGACACCCAGGGCACCCCCAGGGACACCAAGGGGACAGCAAGGGCACCCCCAGGGACACCTAAGGGACAACCTGGGCACCCCCAGGGACACCAAGGGGACGCCCAGGGACACCTAGGGGACAGCCAGGGCACCCCAGGGACAGCGAGGGGCACCCCCAGGGACACCTAGGGGACAGCCAGGGCAGCCCAGGGACACTCAGGGCACCCCCAGGGAAACCTAGGGGACAGCCAGCGAACCCCAGGGACAAGTTCGGGGACAGCCAGGGAACCCCACTGACACCCTGTGCACCCCCAGGGCCACCCAGGGCCCCCCAGGGACACCTAGGGGACAGCCAGGGCACCCTAGGGACACCCTAGCCACCCCCAGGGACACCTAGGGGACAGCCAGGGGAACCCGAGGGGACAGCCAGGGAACCCCCAGGGACACCTAGAGGACAGGAAGGGCACCCGAGGGACACCTAGGGGACAGCCAGGGCCCCCCCCAGGGACACCAAGGGGACAGCCAGGGCACACCAGGGACAGCTAGGGCCCCCCCAGGGACACCGAGGGGAAAGCCAGGGCACCCCCAGGGACATTTAGGGGACAGCCACGGCACTCCAGGGACACCCAGGTCACCCCCAGGACACCTAGGGGACAGCCAGGGCACCCCCAGGGACACCTAGTGGACAGGCAGGGGCACCCCAGGGACACCTAGGGGACAGCCAGGGCCCCCCCAGGGACACCTAGGGGACAGGCAGGGCACCCCCAGGGACACCGAGGGGACAGCCAGGGCACCCCAAGGGACACCTAGAGGACAGGCAGGGCACCCCCAGGGCACCCCAGGGACACCAAGGGGACAGCCAGGGCACGCCAGGGAACACCTAGGGGATAGCCAGCGCCCCTCCAGGGACACCCAGGGCACCCCCAGGGACATCTAGGGGACAGGCAGGGCACCCCCAGGGACACCGAGGGGAAAGCCAGGGCACCCCCAGGGACGCCTAGGGGAAGGCAGGACACACTCAGTGACACCTAGGGGACAGCCAGGGTACCCCCAGGGACATTTAGGGGACAGCCAGGGCACTCCAGGGACACCCAGGGCACCCCCAGGGACACCTAGGGGACAGGCAGGGAACCCCCAGGGACACCTAGGGGACAGGCAGGGCACCCCCAGGGACACTGACGGGACAGCCAGGGCACCCCCCAGAGACCCCTAAGGGACAGCCAGGGCACCCCAGGGACACCCAGGGCACCCCAGGGACACCAAGGGGGACAGCCAGGGCACCCCAGGGACACCCAGGGCACCCCCAGGGACACCTAGGGGACAGGCAGGGCACCCTAAAGACAGCCAGGGCACCCCCAGGGACACATAGGGGACAGGCAGGGCACCCCCAGGACACCGAGGGGATGGCCAGGGCACCCCCAGGGACACCGAGGGGAAGGCAGGACACCCCCAAGGACACCTAGGGGACAGCCAGGGCACCCCCAGGGACATTTAGGGGACAGACAGGGCACTCCAGGG
>NW_027094376.1:0-111342 GCF_029207755.1 Chamaea fasciata
CACCCGGCGGCAATCGCTCCTCAACCAATCGCGTTGCAGAGGGAGCCACGCCTCTTCCTGCCGTTGCCGCGGCAACCGCGGCGTTCCCGGCGCGCCCCGCGCGGGACATGGCGGCGAACCGCGGGAGCTGAGCCGAGGCCGCGGCGGGCGGGGAGGGGCGGAGATCAAAAGGGTTAAAAAGGCGTGGTTTTGGGTGTGGTCTACAAGAGGGCGGGGTAGCTGGACTGGGTGTAGTGGGGGCGTGGCCTGGAGGGGCGTGGTGCTTTGGGTGTGGCCCTGGGGCGGGGGTGGCGCTAGAGGCGCAGGGGCGGGGCTTGAGAGTGTGGTTTAGGGGCGGGGCCTTAGCGCAGAAAAGGACGTGTCTTGGATGAAGGGGGCGTGTCCATGCCCGAGGAGGAGGGCGCCCCCTGCCTGCTGTGCCTGGCCACGGCCAGCGGGCTCCCCCTGTTTTGCCGCCCGCCCCGCCCACAGGTGAGGCCCAGCCCCTTTGGGACACACCCACATCGAGGCCCTTCCCACAGGTGAGACCTCACCCCCCGTGACCTTTGACCCCCCGCCCCCCAGGTGCCGTTCTCATTGGTCGGGGCCCTGCACGGCGTTCACCTGTTCGGGGCAGCAGCGGGGGCGGAGCTTCGAGAGGCGGCCACGCCCACCGCGCACCATGGCCTGGGCCGGCTACGGGAACAGGTGGGGTCACGTGACGTCCCGCGGGAAATTTGGGGATCCCAGAGAAGTCTGGGGGGGTCACTTGGGGGTCACGCCCCCATGACGTCACCTGTGCCCCCCCGCCAGCATCACCTTGATCGTGCTCAGCCCCGCCCCCGGCCCGCCCGGACCCCGCCCTCGCCCGAATCCTCGACTCCGCCTTCGGCGCCATGGTGAGACCCCTCCCAATCTGAACCAGTGTGGCCTCACCCCCTCCCCTGGGGCCATCCGACCCATCCCAGTATAGACCAGTAAGGCACCGAGTGGGCACCATGGACCCCCACACGCCTGCCAGTTCATCCCAGTTCATCCCAGTCCACTCCCCGTTCATCCAGTTCTCTCTGATCCTCCTCCCAGTGCTCCCAGTCCATCCTAGTCCCCTCCCAGTTCCTCCCAGTGCCCCCCCACTCCAGTCCCTCCCAGTGCCCCCCAGGCCCGTTCCCAGTCCCTCCCAGTGTCCCCAGTTCCATCCCAGTGCCCCCCACTCCTGTTCCCAGTGCTCCCAGTGCCCCCACTCCACTCCCACTCCCTCCCAGTGCCCCCCCAGGCCCGCTCCCAGTGCTCTCAGTCCATCCCAGTCCCGCAGGTGTTGGTGCTTGGGCTGGGATGAGCTGGTGCCCGTCCGCAACGTGGAGCGGCTCAAACGGGACCTCAGGGTGAGGGGGGCGCGGATTTTGGGGGGGTCCTGGGGGTCCCGAGTTGTCCTGGAGGGGTTTGGGGGGTTTTGGGGGTCTGGGGGGAGTCCTGGGGGCTGCTTTGGGTGTTTTTGGGGGATCTTCGGGAGGTTTGGGCGGCCCATTTGAGGCAATCAAAGGAACCTGAGAGGGGTTTTGGGGGCTCCTGGAGGTCGGGGGGGCCCTGGGGGGTGGTTTGGGGGGCACTGGGGGGTTCCAGCCCGTGACCCCCTCCCCCTTTTTTGACCCCCCCCCAGAGCTGTTTCGGTCTCATCGACGCCCTCCTGAAGCCCAAGGGGGGGTGGGGGCTGGGCCCCCCCTGCTGCCCCCATCCCCCCCCCCCGCCACCCCCCGCGACGCCCTGCAGGTGAGGGGACCCCCAAAAAACCCCTCCCCGGACCCCAAATTCACCCTGGGACCCCCCAAAACCCCTCCCCGGACCCCAAATTCACCCCTGGGACCCCAAAAAAACCCCCCAAAACCCCTCCCCGGACCCCAAATTCACCCCTGGGACCCCCAAAAAACCCCACCAAACCCCTCCCCGGACCCCAAATTCACCCCTGGGGACCCCCAAAAAACCCCTCCCCGGACCCCAAATTCACCCCTGGGACCCCCAAAACCCCCCAAAACCTCTCCCCGGACCCCAAATTTTACCCTCTGGGACCCCCCAAAACCCCCCCAAACCCCTCCCCGGACCCCAAATTCACCCCTGGGACCCCCAAAACCCCCCAAAACCTCTCCCCGGACCCCAAATTTACCCCTGGGACCCCAAAAAAACCCCCCCAAACCCCTCCCCGGACCCCAAATTCACCCCTGGGACCCCCAAATCCATCCCTGGGACCCCAAAAAAAACCCCAAAATCCTTCCTGGGACCCCCCAAAAACCTCCCTCCAAACCCCAAATTCACCCCCGGGACCCCCAGAATCCCTCCCCAGGGACCCCTCAGGGGGCGTTCCCCACGCCGCGGGGCGGGGTCCCCCGGCCTCAGCGGTGCCCCCGGGGGGGTCCCGGAGTTTCGGGGGGCCCCCGGTGACCCCCCCGGCCGTCCCCCAGGAGCGGCTGCCAGCGTTTCGCGGGGGCGGCGCAGACGGATTTGGGGTGCGTGTTTTGGGGGGGGGGGGCGGTGCGGTGCTGGGCACTCCCCGCTGGGGGGCGCTGTCGGCCGCCGACTCCGCCCCCCTGCGCCGCGCTGCTGTTCCCGCCGCCAGGGGCGCGCTCGGGGCGGGGCCGGCCGCGCGCGACCTGCCCGTGTTCCTGCCCAATAGCAGCCCCAAGGTGAGATCACGTGACTAGCCCGAAAATGACCCCCCAAAAAGCCCAAATTTTATCCCAAACCGACCCCAAAGTGACCGAAAATCGACCCCAACCCACCCAAACTGACCCAAAAGTGACCCAAACTGACCCCAAACTGATCAAAACTGACCCTAAAATGATCCAAAAATGATCCAAACTGACCCAAAACTGACCCCAAAAGCCCAAATTTTATCCCAAACCGACCCCAAAGTGACCGAAAATCGACTTCAACCCACCCAAACTGACCCAAAAGTGACCCAAAAATGACCCCAAACTGATCAAAACTGACCCTAAAATTATCCAAAAATGATCCAAACTGACCCAAAACTGACCCCAAATGCCCAAATTTTATCCCAAACCGACCCCAAAGTGACCGAAAAATCGACTTCAACCCACCCAAACTGACCCAAAAGTGACCCAAAAATGACCCCAAACTGATCAAAACTGACCCTAAAATTATCCAAAAATGATCCAAACTGACCCAAAACTGACCCCAAATGCCCAAATTTTATCCCAAACCGACCCCAAAGTGACCGAAAATCGACCCCAACCCACCGAAACTGACCCAAAAATGACCCAAAACCGACCCCAAACTGATCAAAACTGACCCTAAAATTATCCAAAAATGATCCAAACTGACCCAAAACTGACCCCAAATGCCCAAATTTTATCCCAAACCGACCCCAAAGTGACTGAAAATCGACCCCAAACTGACCCCAACCCATCCAAACGGACCCAAAAGTGAACCAAAAATGACCCAAACTGACCCAAACTGGCCAAAACTGACCCCAAACTGACCCAAACTGGCCAAAACTGACCCAAAAATGACCCTAAAATTATCCAGAAATGATCCAAACTGACCCAAAACTGACCCCAAATGCCCAAATTTTATCCCAAACCGACCCTAAAGTGACTGAAAATCGACCCCAAACTGACCCCAACCCACCCAAGATCCAAAAATGACCCAAACTGACCCAAATTGGCCGAAAGTGACCCCAAAATTATCCAAAAATGATCAAAAAATGACCCAAAAATGACCCAAACTGGCCGAAACTGACCCAAAAATGACCCAAACCTGACTCAATTTACCCAAAACCGACCCAAAAATGACCCAAAGCGACCCAAAAATGACCCAAAATGCCCGAATCTGCCCCCAAAGTCACCCAAAAATGATCCAAAAATGACCCAAACTCACCCCAAAATGACCCCAAAACGCCCGAATCTGCCCCCAAACTCACCCAAAAATGATCCAAAAATGACCCAAACTCACCCCAAAATGACCCCAAAACGCCCGAATCTGCCCCCAGACTCATCCAAAAATGACCCAAACCGACCCCAAAATGCCCGAATCTTCCCCCAAATTTCCCCCTCCCCCCCGCAGGTGCCCCACCGGCTGCTGCTGCTGGCGCTGCTCCCGGGGCTGGGGGTGGCGCTGCTCTGCGGGCCCCGCCCCTCGCTGCAGCACCTGCTCACACAGGTGAGGGGCTGGGGGGGGGAAGGGCCGGGGGAGGGGATTGAGGGGGGGTCTCCCCCTCCCAATAATCCCCCCCAAAATCCCATCCCCCCTCGCAGCTCGTGCCCCAGTTTTGGGGTCCCGTCCTGGAGCAGCTGCGGGGCTGTGCCCGCCCCCGCGCCCCCCCGCTGCCCCCCGAGGTGCTGGGGTGAGTTTGGGGAGGGGGACCCCCGAATTGTGGGGGGGGGGGAGTCTGAGCATTTGGGAGAGTCTTGGGTGGTCCTGAACCCTTTTTTGGGGGGTCTGGGGGTCCTGAACCCTTTTTGGGGGGGTCTGGGGGTGTCTGAACCCTTTTTGGGGGTCCTGAACCCTTTTTGGGAGTCTGGGGGTGCCCTGAGCCTTTTTTGGGGGGGTCTGGGGGAGTCCTAAACCCTTTTTGGGGGTCCTGAACCCTTTTTTGGGGGGTCTGGGGGTCCTGAACCCTTTTTGGGGGTCCTGAACCCTTTTTTGGGGGGTCTGGGGGTCCTGAACCCTTTTTGGGGGTCCTGAACCCTTTTTGGGGGGTCTGGGGGTGTCTGAACCCTTTTTTGGGGGGTCTGGGGGTGCCCTGAGCCTTTTTTGGGGGGTCTGGGGGAGTCCTAAATCCTTTTTGGGGGTCCTGAACCCTTTTTGGGGGTCTGGGGGTGCCCTGAGCCTTTTTTGGGGGGGTCTGGGGGAGTCCTAAACCCGTTTTGGGGGTCCTGAACCCTTTTTTGGGGGGTCTGGGGGTGTCTGAACCCGTTTTGGGGGTTTTGGGGAGCCCTGAAGGCCTGGGGGGAGGGGGGATTTTGGGGAGTGTCTGGGGGGGTTTGGGGTGGATTTTGGGGGTCTCTGACCCCCCGAGTCGGGTTTTGGGGGGTCTGGGGGGGTCCCCAAACTCTCCTTTCCCCCCCCCCCCCCCCAGGTATCTCCTGATCCGTCAGGGCCGGACCCAGAGCGGGATCGTCAAGGGGGCGGGGCAGGGTGTGTGACCCCCCCCAAAACTTGACCCCAGACCCCCCCAAACCCTAAAACACCCGGGACCCCCCTGATTACTGCCCCCAAACAATTAATTCCGCCCTTAACGCCCCCAAAATCCCTTTATTTCCCCCCAAAATCCCCTCAAACCCCCTCGACACCCCCCAAATCCCCTCAAACCCATTTTGAGACCCCCCCCAAATGCCTCAAACCCCTTTGAGACCCCCAATAACCCCAAAAATACCTTCAGACCCCTTTTGAGACCCCCGATTTCCCCCCAAAATCCCCTCAAACCCCTTTGAGACCCCCCCAAAATGCCCTCAAACCCATTTTGAGACCCCCCAAAAATGCCTCAAACCCCTCTGAGACCCCCAATAACCCCCAAAATTCCCTCAGACCCCTTTTTGAGACCCCCCAAAATGCCCTCAAACCCCCTTTGAGACCCCCGATTTCCCCCCAAAATGCCCTCAAACCCCTTTGGAGACCCCCGATTTCCCCCCAAAATGCCCTCAAACCCTCATTGGAGACCCCCGATTTCCCCCCAAAATGCCCTCAAACCCTCTTTGGAGACCCCCGATTTCCCCCCAAAATGCCCTCAAACCCTCTTTGGAGACCCCCGATTTCCCCCCAAAATGCCCTCAAACCCCTTTGGAGACCCCCGATTTCCCCCCAAAATGCCCTCAAACCCCTTTGAGACCCCCGATTTCCCCCCAAAATGCCCTCAAACCCCTTTGGAGACCCCCGATTTCCCCCCAAATTGCCCTCAAACCCCTTTGAGACCCCCGATTTCCCCCCAAAATGCCCTCAAACCCCTTTGAGACCCCCGATTTCCCCCCAAAATGCCCTCAAACCCCTTTGAGACCCCCGATTTCCCCCCAAAATGCCCTCAAACCCCTTTGGAGACCCCCGATTTCCCCCCAAAATGCCCTCAAACCCCTTTGGAGACCCCCGATTTCCCCCCAAAATGCCCTCAAACCCTCTTTGGAGACCCCCGATTTCCCCCCAAAATGCCCTCAAACCCTCTTTGGAGACCCCCGATTTCCCCCCAAAATGCCCTCAAACCCCTTTGGAGACCCCCGATTTCCCCCCAAAATGCCCTCAAACCCCTTTGAGACCCCCGATTTCCCCCCAAAATGCCTTCAAACCCCTTTGAGACCCCCGATTTCCCCCCAAAATGCCCTCAAACCCCTTTGAGACCCCCGATTTCCCCCCAAAATGTCCTCAAACCCCTTTGAGACCCCCGATTTCTCCCCAAAATGCCCTCAAACCCCTTTGGAGACCCCCGATTTCCCCCCAAAATGCCCTCAAACCCTCTTTGGAGACCCCCGATTTCCCCCCAAAATGCCCTCAAACCCCTTTGAGACCCCCGATTTCCCCCCAAAATGCCCTCAAACCCCTTTGAGACCCCCGATTTCCCCCCAAAATGCCCTCAAACCCCTTTGGAGACCCCCGATTTCCCCCCAAAATGCCCTCAAACCCCTTTGAGACCCCCAATTTCACCCTCCCGTGCCCCCCCAGCCGGGGCGTTGCCCCCCCAGCGCCGCGCCGACGCCCTCAGGCACCTGTACACCCTCCTGGCCCCCCAGTACTGCCCCGAGCTGGGGGGCAAGGGTGAGTAACGGGGGGAAAATGGGGGGCTGGGGACCCCAAATATCCTCAGGGGTCATTTTGGGGGAGCTGGGAGGTCACCTGTGGGTCACCGCGGGGGTGCAGACTTTGGGGTCTGGGGGGTGACACGATTTTGGGGTGCCCCCCCCTCTCCCCCAGGACCGCCCCCCGGGGCCAGGCTGTGTTACATGGCGCTGCCCACCCACACCGGGTGCTGCCTCCTCCGCCCCGACCTGCTGCTGCTGCTGCTGCTGCCCCCCGGGACCCCCCGGGACCCCCTGAACCCCATGGCTCTGAGCGCCCTGAGCGCCCTGAGCCACGGCTGAGACCCCCCCGAAAACCCCCCGAGAGAGACCCTGACCTGGAGAATAAACGTGTTGGATCTACGAGGCTCCCTCGGGGGTGTGGTGAGGGGAGAAACGGCTGGGAAAAGGAGGGGAAAAGGGAGAGGAAATGTAAAGGGGAAAGGGGAGGGAGGTGAGGGGAAAAGGGTGGGAAAGGTGAGGGGGAAAAGGGCGGGAAACGTGAGGGGGAAAAGGGCGGGAAACGTGAGGGGGAAAAGGGCGGGAAACGTGAGGGGGGAGAAAAGGGCGGGAAACGTGAGGGGGGAGAAAAGGGCAGGAAACGTGAGTACAGAAAAATGATGGAAAACGTGAAGGGAGAAAAGGGCGGGATCAAGTGGGGGGGATCAAAGGAATTTTGGGGGGGGTTAGCGACGCTGAGGGAAGATCAATGGAATATTGGGGGGCGTCAGTGACACCGAGGGGGGGGTCAGTGACACTCGGGGGGGGATCAATGATGCTGTGGGGGGGTCGATATCAGCTCGGGGGGCGGCCATGGGTTTTTGGGGGGCCGTGACGCTGGCGGCCGTGCTGGGTTTGGAGCGGGGGGGCCCCTTCAGCCCCTGGGGGGTGCCCTGGCTGTCCCCTAGGTGTCCCTGGGGGTGCCCTGGCTGTCCCTAGGGGTGCCCAGGCTGTCCCTGAGGGTCCCACTGCTGTCCCTGGGGGTGCCCTGGCTGTCCCCTACGTGTCCCTGGGGGTGCCCTGGCTGTCCCTGGGTGTCCCCTAGGTGTCCCTGGGGGTGGCCCGGCTGTCCCTGGGGGTCCCCCGGCTGTCCCTGGGGGTTCCCAGGCTGTCCCCTAGGTGTCCCTGGGAGTGCCCTGGCTGTCCCTGGGTGTCCCCTAGGTGTCCCTGGGGGTGGCCTGGCTGTCCTTGGGGTGCCCTGGCTGTCCCCTAGGTGTCCCTGGGGGTGCCCTGACTGTCCCCTAGGTGTCCCTGCGGGTGCCCTGGCCGTCCCCCAGGTGTCCCTGGGAGTGCCCCGGCTGTCCCTGCGTGTGTCCTGGCTGTCCCCTAGGCGTTCCTGGGCGTGCCCTGGCTCTCCCTGGGGGTGCCCTGGTGTCTTGGTTTGGGAAGACAGGTATCTGCCAGGTAAAATTACAATCAGAGGCTCTTTGGCAAAGATTTGGGAAACAGGAATAGCAGTTCTTTACTAGTATGTAATACAAAGCAAACAAACACAAAAAAACTCCCCCCCCCCCCCCCCCCAACAACTGCAGCATTAATGACAAACGACAACAGTACCAAGAACCTTGAGGGCTTTGTTTCACAAAACCCAGGGCAGTTTGGTTTCGCTGTCCCTGCAGGATCCTCAGAGCACCAAGCTGAAACAGTGGAAAAGTCCCGGGCTGGTCGCTGGGATGGCAGGGTGTCCCGGCAGGCAGGGGCAGGATGTCCCGGCAGCGCAGGGGGTGCAGGGTCACGCTGCAGCAAGAGGAGCAGCGCTGAAGAAGCCGAAGGCGAGGCAGGGCCTGGACCAGCTCCCGCAGGTGGCAGGGAAAACTCAGGATTCAGGCCGAACCGGTGATAGTAGATTTTTTAGGACTGGATTTCTTTGGCCACAGTGAAACTCTTCTAGCCAGCAACAGCCGTTCTCTCCCTCCCCGAACGCGGAAAAAAGAAGAGCCCGCAGCTGCCTCAAGCTTTGTTTTTTACCTGCGTTATCTCCCCCTTCCACCTTTGTCCACCTCTTTGTTTCAGTTAAGTACTCTCAAGTATCCAATACTTGGTCTCCTTGGTAACTTATGGGGAAAAAATTCTTTAGAGAAAGAAGGAACAAACCTAACCCCCAACAAGAGAGAAAAGTGATTTTGAAGCCCCAGCTCCTGGGCTAAAGGGAGGTCTCTATTTCTTTAGAGACAATTTTGGAGATGGAAGAAGAGAATCTTTGTTTTATACTAGAAGAAGCATTCTTAAAATGGTACCCCAAATATGCAGAGGCCCATAAGCAGCTTGAAAAACTGTTGAATGAGTGGGACTGCACAGATCTGCAAGAGTCCAGGCAGTTGCAGATTTGTGACACTGAGAGCCACAGGACCTTTTCTTGTGGCATGTGTCTCCATGAAATTCTAAAGAAACTCCTCTCCCGAAGTGATGCAAGATTATGTGAAATGGCTGCAACTGACTGAAAATCATAGTTTTCTATGTTTGTGGGAAAGTGAACAGTTCGCGATAGGGGGAAAGGTGTTTGAAGGTTTCATTTTTTTTTCTTTTTTTCCCCTTAGCGTGTGTTAATAAACTATCTGTTTACCTTTAAGCTGGGCCTGTTCTGCCTTTTTCTCCCAAAAAATCCTATCTCCCAGAGGTAACAAGAGCAGACACTCAAACCACTACACTAAATCTGGCACAGCAGAAATTCGGCGAACGTGAAACCACTACAGTGGTGAAATGGAACAGGCAGGAACAGCTTTGGAAAAGCTGCAAAGAGCCTGGAGGACAAGTTCCACTGCCAAGAGACGCTCTGCAAGCTCCATGCACAGCCTGAGCCCTGTTCTGACCCACATGGGGCTGGCCAGATGCAATAATCCCTGCTGGGGAGGTGTGAGCCCACCTGGGAGAGACATCCAAGTGCTCGGCATCCCTGGCTGTGGGACTGATGGTAACAGGAGCTCTCCCTGTTCTGACTTTTGGGCCAAGGAGGAGTTCTGGGCTGCCAGCTCCCCCCAGATGGACAGTCCGTTTGTGTGCAGGCATTGATAACGTCAGGAGGAGCTGGTCAG
The DNA here is from genome assembly GCF_029207755.1 of Chamaea fasciata. Taxonomy (NCBI): domain Eukaryota; kingdom Metazoa; phylum Chordata; class Aves; order Passeriformes; family Sylviidae; genus Chamaea; species Chamaea fasciata. Next base: position 9,785 of record NW_027094376.1, read on the forward strand.
CCCGGATTCACCGAGAAAAATTAAGAAGAGAATGCCAGAACCATGGAATCATGGAACCACAGAATGGTTTGGGTTGGAAGGGACCATACAGGTCACAGGCCCCTTGCGTTGACTGGGATGTCACCCACCTGACCACGTCGTTCAAAGCCCTGTCCAACCCGGCCTTGAGCAGTGCCAGGTGAACTACAGGGCTCACACTAAAGGAGGGGTATAAGCCACACACCTGCTGCTGCCTGCTCCATGAATTAATGGGGAGCTGAGAGGCAAACCCTTCCCACGCTGTAGTCCTCCTCAGCCAAAGGAAACTGGCATTTATGGCAGATGGAGTGTGGGATGAGAGCAAGACCACCGTCAACATTGCTTGAAAAGACTGACAGAAACTGTCAGGAAACTCTGGCTTAAGCAAGAGCTGTGAATCCAAGGAAGAGCTGCTTTCATGGAAACTTCTCCCACTAACAAACTCTCTTGCCTTTAAAGTACTGGTGAAGCGTTCGTTGAAGTTCAGGGAGCAGCTTTTATGTCCCAGTCATGTGGAACACCTTTGATGCTGAGGTGACAACTGGATATGGTCAAGGTCCCTCTTCTCTCCCTTGTCTTAGAAGGGGGTGAAAGAACAACACCTTCTTGGTCATTTTTAAGAGGAAAGCTCTGTGTCGTTAGTGGGACAAGACCTCAGATCAAGGGAGGAAAAAAATCATTGTCCCGGTGACACCAGTCCTTTTCCACAGGAAGGACAGTGGAGGCAAATGTCACAGGGACTATGGGATACGTATGGCAGAAGGGCCTCCAGCACCTCTCCCAACGAATTCAAACTCCGAAGCAAACTTTCCAGAACATGAAGGTCTCCATGCAGCGTGACCTCCAAATGATCAGAAGAGACCTGAAGAACAAACGAGGTGAGCAGAACCCGTTTTCACAGCAGGCCTTCCTACCTCTGAAGGGCAATCTCTGCTCTCTGCAGAGATTGAGTGGGATCATTCCTGCCCTCTGTGCTGCCCACCAGGCCTCAGTCAAACCATCAGGAAGACCCACTGGGACTGGGAGAGCCCTACGAGATGCCCTGACAGGGATTTTTTATCAGAGCTTTTGGGTATCGTCATTTCAGATCAGTGGTCTCTTGTGAGGATTCTTACCTTCTTTTCTTTGTGTTAGAGACGGGATTGATGCACGGGACACTGTTTTCTTATTCTGACTAAGATGTTTATTATTTCTTATCTAAAGTACAGTCTCATGAGTTAGGAGATCTAGCTAACAAAGTAAAAATGGCGATGAAATGGCCGCTTCTAACTCCTTCCTAGGTTATTTAAGTGATAATTACCCAACAACGAGATTACACCTATATTATTTATACTCTTAACCCAATAAATGACCACCCAAGGTCCGCAATGTGGATCTTCTCACTCCGTAAGAAAAAACTACCCAAAACCATGAAGAAGAAGGAAGAAGAAGATGAAGAAGAAGGACCCTGACAGCACCCAGAACCCTCCATCTTGTCCCATTTATACCACGATATACTAGAACCCGAAATCAAAGTTTTTCACCCTATGAGATCACACAACACCGTTCAAACTACACACCCGCAACCTCAGTGCTACCACTCGATTTTGGAAGCCTGTTCCACAGCCTCAAGTCAAACGTGGCACTTGCCTGAGGGTCAATGTCCCTCAGCACAGAACGCCTGAAATTTTCAGCCTCCAAGCTTCCGACACTGTCTCTCAAGAAAACCATGACTTTGTCCCAGTGAAACTCCCAGCAGCACTGGAGGAGTGCCTGGTGTTGGCGCCTGCAGGCTGCCGCTGTCTCTGGCAGCAGCCCAAGGAAGGGAGAGGGGGTTACAGGGCAGAGCAATGCCTCACCAGAGCGAGGCCCAAGCTGCCCTGTCCCCACACATCTGCACCCCAAGATGTCTCGAGACAACAATCTGTCTCCTCTCTGACACCACCCCTCTCTGTGGCCCACAACCTGATCAGACTTAGGTCACCTCACACTCCACTTCCAAGGCCTTGTGGTGGCCTTGTGAGCCTCAGTCCTCACCTTGCCTCCCAGATGAGTGTTAGGTGGGGTTAATGCTCAGGTGAGATGGTGGGGAGGAGGCTTTTGGACTTAGAGGGAGAGTTGGGAGCACGGGCTTAGAGCTCTGATTTCAGCCTTGGGTGTTAGGCAGGAGCTGAAGGAATTTGGGTGAGTGTGTCCTTGTTCATGTTGAAAGGGTGGGCTGGCCTCAGGGAGTATCCAGGAGTTAATTCCTGTCAGATAATTCTTGTAGTCAGCAGAACTAGAGAAGGTCCTTTCCACTGCTCCTGAAGTGGCTCAGATTTCCAGGTCTTTATACATATCTGGTCTCCAGGCTGAAATGAATGAACTGGGGTAAATGGTTCTGAGAGAATGGTAAACCTTTTAAGTTCATTCCATGATTTCCCTAATGAAACTAAACATTGTTCTATTTCTTGATTCCCGATTTGTTCCTTGGATCCAGGGAAAGCTGCAACAGAATATGGTTTCCCAAACATCAGCTCCTACAGGCTCCCTTTCAGCCTAGTTTGGGGTTGCACTTCAATTTGTAGCAAAGCTAATGGTAACCCCAGTGGCCATTTCAAGAAAGTTTCCTGACATGTTTTGCTAATTTATCTCTTTGATTTATTCACTCAACCCTTCCTGAGATTCAGGTCTCAATGGAGTATATAAACCCCAATTTACACCCTTAACTGCTTACTGAGTTGCTGTAATACTACAGATATAAAATCGGGTGTCCTGCAAGGTGGCATCCCTAAAGGCACCCCAAACCTGGGAATGATCTCTTTGAGAAGTGCCTTGGTTACTTCCCCAGCCTTGTTGGTGTGGCAGAGGAAAAGATATCCACTAGTACCAGGAGATTCCTGTATCCTTGTTGGCGTTGTAGCTCAGAAAAATCCATTTGCCAGTAACCTCTGGCAGTGTTTCCTCTTTTAGTGACATCTGAAGGTGGTCTTTTTAAGTTCAAAGGATTATTTTTAAGACATATCAGGCATTTTTCTGTAACAGACTTGACAATTTTTGTCATATGGACACTGAGTATCTGAGTCCATAAACCAGACACCATAGCATCAAAATCCCAGTGGGTTTGCTGGTGTTTCTCCTTCAAAATTTCTAATATCAGCTGTGGTGGGATGATGACCTGGTTATCAGGAGTTACTAGCCATTCACCCTCTTTATTCCGGGCTTTTAGATAAGTAGCTAATTTTAAATCTGCTTGACTATATCCAGGGCTAACTTCGGGAAGTGAAATAGCTTTCTCAGGTATTAACACCAGGATACCTTCTTGTGCAACCTCCTGTGCAGCTTTATGTGCAAATCTGCTCCCTGCAGGAATTTGGGAATCCCCTTGTTGGTGTGCTTTGTAGGGTAGTACAGCCACTTCCCTGGGCAGTTGAATAGCATCAAGGAGGGACAATATTTCTCGTTCACGTTTAAATGGAGATCCCTGGGCTGATAATAGACATCTTTATTTTCCATACAGCTCCATGGGCACGAACAATGCCAAAAGCATATTCTGAGTCAGTCCACATCTTCACTCTTTTTTTCTGCTGCCACTTCCAGGGCTTTTCATAGTGGTGAAAACTACGTACTTACGAGGTCTGCCCCTTGTGCTGGGTGTCCACAGGCAGCAGTGCAGCTTCTATTACCTTGGCTGGCATGGCTACTGCACAACCAGCTCTTTGCTTTCCATCTTGCACCAAACCACCCTCACCTGTAAAATCTCTACCTCTGGACCTTCACCTGGTGCACCTTGCAGCTCTGTTTGGGTTGCATCAACTTGCTCAACTGTCTGCAAGCGGTAATGGGTTAGCTGCTCTTCCCCTTACACTGGGGTGTTTGGGCTGGGTTTACCGTTGTGGTTACTTCCAACTCAGCATCTTCTTGCTCCATTAGACCAGTCTGGTATTTCTGCATGTAGCCTGGGGAAAGCCAATGCCCCCCTTCTTGGCCTAAAACAGTCGTCACGGAGCGCCAAGTACGCGCTGTTGTGTTTTGTCCCAAAGTCAATTTCCCGGCCTCTCGGATGAGGAGAACAGTTGCTGCTATGGCTCTCAGGCATCCGGGATAAGCCTGGCTGACCTTGTCTAGTTGTTTAGAAAAACACCCCCCAGGCCTCTTGAAGTCTCCCACCTTCTGAGACAGGACTCCAAGGGCAAGGTGCTGTTGTTCATGCACAGGAAACTCCAAGGGCTTTGTTAAGTCTGGAAGCCCTACAGTGGGTGCAGACGCCAGGGCCATCTCCAAGTTGCAGAATGCGTGTTCACTCTCAGGAGCCCAAATGAAAGGTTCTCCTGGGGTGTCCTTTAAAAGTTCGTAAGATGGTTTAACTAGAAGTCCATCACTTGAGACCCACAATCTGCACCACCCAGCCATAGCCAAGAGTGCTCTTAAATCTCGGACACTCACACATTGGGGTACTTAGCAGATGGCCTCCTTTCCGCACAGCTTCCTTGGGTTTTCCTGGATCAATATTAGTGTATCTCCTGGCAGCTGCCCTTAGGCATTCTGCAAATGCAGTCGGAGTCTCATGAGGTTCTTGTTCCACCTCATAAAGTTTAGAACAATTGATCGCCCTTGGCACTGAGTGTTGAAGGCCAAATAAAAACCACTTCTGATATTGCCCCAAGAAATCCTTCCCTTCCCTGGTATTGAGGTCCCAGTGGGGTCAAGGGAGGGGAAGTGCTCTTCAGCAGTTCCTGGTAGCCTGTCCTCTGTGTCTACACTGCCCACACCCCTCCTAGTAGTCTGGAGTACTATCTCTCTTCCTGTGGAATCTACTAGACTATCTAGCAGAACCTGAATATCCCCTCAATCTGGGTCTCAAGAAGGGTTTCAAATACTTGAGATAATCTCTCCAGATCCTCTCTGTAGAGAAGAGGTGAGGCATCTCACCTGTGCCTCAAGATCCATTGGAGAAAAAGGCACCTTTACCACTACCAGGCCACGGGAGACTTTCTGCTTACCCCAGGTTCACCCCAACACCAGGCACTCCGTCTGCAGTTCCAGGTGGTTTTCCAAATAAAAGGATAAATCCATGTAAGGCAATCCATTCCATCTCCCTTCTCTTCTACAAAACAACATCAGCTGTAAAAGGGTGTTATAAACTAAGGTGCCATTCTCTGGCCACTTAGCCTGGTAGTTTAGCTTGTACACTGGCCACCACAGATTACAGAATTGGATTACTCTAGCTTTGCTTCGTGAGTCTTCTCCTATCTGCTTCCAGTTTTTCAACAAACATTTCAATACAGAATTTGGAATATCATCCCCCGCTTCAGTTTCAGAACAAAGCAGCCCCGTATTCAATAATTACAAATACACGAGCTATAACCTTTGAAAGTCATAAAGGTATTTCCAGGTTTGTAATGGAGGGGGGAAAGGGGCAGAGAAAGGGGACTGCCGAGCCTGCAATCACTAAAACGGACAGAAGAGGATGCTTCAAGTCCACAAATGTGATCTCAGCCATGCACACACACAGAAAAACCAACTCCAAAACACCAGCAAACACTCAATCACACTCCAACACTCTCGGCAAATGAATTTTATATCATGAGCGTCCCCATGTTGATATGCTGGCAAACTCAAATCAACACACCAATCCCACAAGAACACGCTCCCAGAGTTCAGGGAGAATGCAAAGGAATTAACCAGCCTTCACCACAAAAGCAGCTCCAGACGAAGCCCTGGCCAGGCCTCAGTTGTAAACGGAGGTTGTGGTTTTTTTCTTTCTTCCATCCTCTGTCCAAGTCAAGACGGTGGCAGCCTATGCTACAAGACAGCAGAACAATGATTTTTCTTTAAGCTACGATCTTGGCCTGGTACAACGACTCCTGATACCTCCCAGGGACAACCTCTAATACTTCCTAGGGGACTCAAACCCCTAATACTTTACTTCTTGGGGACTTGAACCCCAGACAGGGGAAAATCTAATTCCCCAAGGTGGGGAACAAAAAATCTCCCCCCGATAAGCTTACCCAGGGACTCAAACCCTGTTAGGGGAGACTCAAAGCCCCCTTACCAGTAACTGTGTGTGGGGATTCACATCCCTTGTCAATAACACCAAGAAAAATAATTTAAATGACGATTTTACTTACCCCAGGGGTCTTGCCTCAAGTCCCTGAAGGCCAAAAGTTGAGGTTCTCCCTGAAAATTCCTCAGTGCCAGCTGGAGATCTGTCGACTGTAGATTCATTGAAGCTCTAGGCTGATCTTCTGGCTGGCTCTCCAATTTACTCTCACAAAATCTCGGAAATTTTGGAATAAGACTCCTTAACACTAATTTGGTTTAATGAGGGCGTCATTTATTCAAGCCTGAGGTCGCACGAAGGATGCTCCTAACCATTCGTTCACACACGATTTTACAAGTAAGTGCAAACTACAATTTACCCATTACCACAAAGCCCGCCCCAAGTTCCCAGATTCAGTTCTTGTTTTGGCTGTTACTATGTTCTTAAGGCAGATTTCTTCTTATCTTCCAACTGTTCTTGCCGGGAAAACAGTTTTTGCGTGCCTTGTTTCTCTGCTACAAGTTCACAGGCACAGTGAAAATCAAATGAATTCTTTTGATGTCACATTGTACAGAAGTCTCTCTCCAACTTTCTTCCCTGATCACTCCTGTTCCTCCAGAACCACCCTGATAATGGACCTCCGTGTGTTGGACATGGTGGCCGTCACCTTGACATGGCCAACAGTCACCTGGACGGGGTCCTGGCAGGTGTCCAGGGTGACGTGGCAGCCCACAGTTGTGCCGTTGGAGGTGGGGAGAGTCCCCATCTGGGACATGCGGGTGTAGGTGTCCTCCAACCTGCCCAGGTGAGCTTTGAGCAGGGACAGCTCCAGGCCCAGCTCCATGGGAAACCGGTTGTAGTCCAGGGGGTTGGAGAAGAAGATGGCCACAGTGAAGGTCGTGGCCTCATAGACCAGGACTCCCACACAGCCACGGAATGGGGGGCTGGAGAACCGGCAGGTGTCCGAGGAGCTGGGCGGCACACAAGGCCTGGGGGGGAAGGAGCTGTGCCCGCTGTAGAAGTAGGTCCTGGAGAAGAGAAATGCGGGGCTGTGATCAGGGCAGGATGGTGAGACCCCCAGGAGATTGTGGTGGGGCCAGTGATAGGTGGTGGCACCAGCAGGAGACAGTCTCCCCACCACTGGGAGGTGCTGGGACCAACGGGAGATAATGCTGGGACTACTGGGAGATGGTGGGAGACCAGCAGGAGATGGAGCAACCCCTGGGAGACGCTCCCACCAGGGGATGATGATCCCACCCAAACCTCCCCCCTGCACTCCAGGGGGCCCCCGTGGATTCCCCTCACCTGGGGTTCTCCAAGGTGATATTCCGGGTCACGTTAGATATCTGGATCTCCACAGTCCGCTCCAAGAATTCCCACATCCTGGCGCGAGATTGGCTGCTCCACGGGGCCAGAATCTACTCCTCCAGCCTGGGGTTTTCTCAGCTCTAGGATCTTATCCTTGGAGACAGAATTTTCTCACCTGTGGAGTCTCCTTGAATCTGTAACCTTCTCACTCCAAGGTCTCCTCCTCAGATCAAGAGTCTTTTTGTTCCAGAGTCTTCTTCTTGGATCCAGGATCTTCTCCTCAGCTCTGGGGTCTCCTTGGATTCAGAATCTTCTCAGCTCTGGAATCTTGCTCTTGCCTCTGGAAATTTCTTGGATCCAGAACCTCTTTGGACCTGGAATCTTCTCAGATTTGGTGTCCCTTTGGATCCAGGGTTTCCTCAGCATTTAAATCTTCTCCTTGGGTTTGGGGTTTCCTCAGTCCCGGGGTCTCCTCAGATCCAGGGCAGACCCTGGATCCAGAATCTCCACCCCAGCCCCCGACCTTCCTGTGCCTGTGATCTGCCCTTCCGAGTATCTTCTGGGTCTCCACTGGGATTGGGAATGTCCTGGAGCAGAGAAATCCCTCCCCTGGCTGGAAAATTCTTCAGTTCCAACTTCCTGGTAAAACCGGAACCGACATCCTGGTGGTGAGTCCAGGGCAAAGTCCCCTAGGGCGTGGCACATGTAGCTGGTGTGACTGGTTTAACTGGCTGAATTGACCATAAGTTTATAACTGGTTTAATTGGCTCGTCTAATTGAACAAGTTTAATTTGTTTATCTAGATAAACGGGTTTAATTCTGTTACAAACGAATTAGCCAATTTAATAATTAAAGAACACTTATTAAATATCCAAAATGTAATTTTGGAAAAGCCACAAGCAACGCAGTGCCGAGCCAGGCGATCGGCACTGGGTGAACGAGATTTGAAATGTAGCGCTTAAAACCTCCGCAGTTCACTGATCCTGCTTTTGCAGGGTCCGGTTTTATACTTTTTTCTGCTGAGCAGGGGGGGGGATCTTCTCCTCACTGTTTTGTTGCTCTTATCCTTTCAGCATATTCATGTATTTTCTTTTCTTGCTGCCGGTCTGATGAAAAGTTTTCCCGGAATGGGTGAATAATAATTAATTTTCTTACCGGAATTCTGTTCGGGAATAAACATTTTTGGTGATGAATATTATCGCAGGTGCATACGGAATGCATATCACTGGGGCTTGTCAGACGGAGAAATCCTTTGGAATCAACATTTCTGGAGACAGCTCATCCTTGCTTTGGTATCTGCATTTCTCTTCCCTTATCACCCGGCGCGAACCGCTTTTCCCCCTCACCAGCGCTGGTTATACGAATGCTGTAGTTTTTAATTCTTTCGCACCAATTATTTGGTAACACACATTGCAATTCTCTCACGGCCTGAATCGGTCTAAGTGGTTGTAGCAGACCAGAGGAACAGCTGACTGGCTCAAAGCAACGCAGAGGGAAGTGGCGGGGGATCAGGGCAAGCTCTGTGTAGGTGGGGTGCTCACTGCTCAACCCCTGTCCGTCAGCCTCTGCTCCACACTGGAGTGGAGCCGCCCCATGGCCATCTGAGAGCCCCAAAAGCCGCTGACCCACGGCCGGCTGAGAGCCCCAGAATGACCCCAGTGACAGTGTGGATCCCAAGGGAATCCCATGCACACCTGGGGGAGGCCCAGCACAGAGGAGCAGGGAGAAGGACAATGGATGGTAACACTGCCCCTCCAATTCCCTGTTTTTTGTTTTTTTTTGCTGCAGCAACCCTCCTATCGGAGGGTAAAAATGAGCCGAGACACAGACTTCTTGTTAAAGAAAGCATAAAAAGGGTTCTGGTTTATTCCCCTACACGGCTCAGTCATCTTAACTCCAACTATTCGCTGACTCTGGCTGCAGCAAGAGGTTTCCCTTGTAGCTTTGGACTGGTGGTTATTTCCTGCTAAACTAGGACTGCATGTATTAGTTTGCAGACTCTGAATTCAGGCTTTTACCTGGCTAGATTATAGGTACAGCTTCCAACAACAGGCTCAAACTGCAGACCCTGACTGACCCCACAGCAGTGATTCTCTCTCCCCAGGATCCTGCTTCATGATTCTCTTCCTCATGCTCCTCAAGGTTCCTTCTCCATGATAACCTTCCCCTCACCAGCTCACCCCCTTTTTCATGTCACTCATCCTTATTGGATATAGCTGTTACTCATCAGGGGTGAGGCCGTATTAGTTAATTAACACAGCTGTTACTTGACAGGGGTGAGGTCACCTGTATTCCCTTCTCCTACAGTTTTTGGCTTTGCTTTGGGGAGGTTTTGTTCGTTTGTTTGTAGTTGTTTTGGGGGCAGGGGAGGTGGGTTGTTTTTTCTTTGTTCATTTATTTTACTACTGGTTTCATCAGTGAAAAAACTGCTCAACAACAGGCAGAAAGAAAGCTCTGGTTAGTTATCAGGAGGAAACTTTAAACGTCTATCTGAGAATCAAACACAATCCCTCTAGGAGATGGCTTTTGGCTTCCTTCCGTCTTAGAGCAAAACTAATATTTGTTAAAGCATTTACCCATCACAGACCTCCTATCTCTTCTGTGTATAGCAAATATACAGGTCAGGCAGACTCACCCTGCTTGAAAAAGTTGACTATTTTCCCCCACGTCTGTGTGTCGTTTTTTCAAACTATGACAGTTCATGGGTGTAGTATTATCAAGAGCAGAATGCCAGGACATCCACGAAGCTGGATCGAGCAACATACTGGATTATATTATGTAATTCTAGATGGGAGTAGGAGTCTTTATTAAAAGGGGAGAAGACTGGGACTAATACCACTATCAGTATCTTTGTCAGTGGCAGCACAAGACCAGTCACTACCCATCCAAGACTGGCTCTGCAGCAGAAAACTGTCCATGCTGCCCATCTCCTCCTAAATGAAATCAATGCTTGATGTTTCCTAAACAACCTCCACTACCTGAACTTAACTAAAGCAAAAGCTGAACCCTAGAATTGTTGCATGAATTCCCAAACCATCTCCAGTGTCTTCTCCACAGCTCCGGGCAGCACTTCAATGGGAAAAAGGTGGCTGGAGCAGAAAAATCCAGCTGTTGTTGAGAAAAACAGCTTTCTGATACCAACTGTGCATTGTCCTCCTTTGAGCTGAGGGGTTTTTTGGGTTCATATCTCGAGATATTCAAAACCCTTGCCCTGGCCAGGAGCACTTGGGTCTGTGTTGCAGAATGATGGTGCTGGATTCAAGGAAAGTCACTTTGGGGTATCTGGTGATGCTCTTGTGACTGCAAGAGTTAAACTGCAAAGGAGAAGGGCACACGTGTGTGGACAGGGAAAAACATTAGGGCAGGAGGTGATCACTGGGTGTGCTCCGTATCTGGTGCTGCATCTCCTGAAAAGGGCAATAAATATGTCTGAAGGTGCTGTGAGATAAATCCTTCTCACATGAGAGGGAGGTTCCCTTGAAGCCTTTATATTTGATCAGTCTATCAGTGCCCCACCTGCCTGTCAGTGCCCCATTTTGGGGTCCCGATACAACAGCCCCCTGTGTCTGGGAACGGTTCGACTCACATGTTCAGGGTCACACTGACATTGTCCCCATTCTCACCTGGCACACTGTCAGTTCTGTCAGGTATCTTCTGCACTGCTGGTGGCTGCCAGTGCCCATGAAGGAGTCACACTAACAGTTCGTGGAATAACACACTTGATTAACAAACACACTGACAACAGAGGCCCTGAGTGACGGGTTAGGCTTCAGAGATCGCTGTTGGCTGTAACTGACTACAAAAACAAAACAGAGTGCCATTGACGAGCCATGTTTACCAACAAAACCTTGAAATAATCATTCAGTGCAGAGAGAATATAGTTCCTACCTCTTCGGTGTCCCTATGGGGGAGAAGACAGGTTCAGCCCATAGAGCAACCCCAGAAGTTATGATGGTGTCTTCTCTGACCTCCTTCCCCACTGAAGCATTATTTATATTATTTTCCATTAGGGAGAAGCAAAGGTAAAGTTACAGATAATGTCCTTCAATGTTTAGGTGGAGTTCGAGTGACTTTAGTGAATAGGATAGGTAGGGGTGTGAAAAGTAGTAAGAGTTTTTGAGTTAGTGAAGGAAAGTTCAGATTCTGGTTACTATCTGGATCCCTCCTGTGCCTTAGTTCCCATTAGTTTGTTTTCAACAGAGCATGTCCACACGTCCACAGCACCTCCCACAGCTCCACCCCTTGTTTCCTGTCCTCTTTGGAGCAATACACCAAGCCTCCTCGTTGTTCTGCTCCCCAGGTGTGCAGACAGTCTGTCCTGGGGAACTACGGCCAGTGCACGTCCTCCTTCTTGCTCAACTTTTGGGTTTGGTCTTCTCTCCACAATCCTCTCAAAGATGATGAGATGCTGGGGAGTGTCAGGAGGAGGAGAAGGCAGTTCTTACAATCATAGAACGGTTTGGGATGGGAAGATTCTTAAAGATAATCTCATTCCATCGCCTGCCATGGGCAGGGATGCCTTCCACTAGACCAGGTTGCTCCAAGACCTATCCAGCCTAGCCTTGAACACTCCCAGGGATGGGGTCCCAACAGCTCCTTTGGCAACTTCTTCCTAATGTTTGGCCTTGGAAGGACCCATCACACATCCCAAAGGAGATATTACAGGCCCATCAGCTTTACTTGAGTCCCTGGGAAAGCTCTGGATTGGGTCCCCCCGTGAATTTGTAAAGGAAGCGCCTTCTCCATTCCTTCCTGCCAGCTGCACACACCATCGTTAACGTGGACAAAGATGGCCAGGCACACGCCACAGCATGAAATTCCACAATTTCAATATACAGCATTTAGTATTTTTTTTAAATAAACTGGCACTTTTTTTCCCCCCCCCCCCCACTCTCATCCCCTGGTATCCATTTCTCTCTTTGGCAGAAGAAAACGAGAGTTATTTCTTCTCCTTAGAGGAAACACTCATCCCAGGATGCTTTCTCCTGAAATTTGTCTTGAAACTGAGACACAGAGCAGTGGCTTTCAGGACAAAATGAGTCACAGAGTTTTTCACTCTTTATATCTAGAGTTGATCAAGAAATGTCCTGTGGTGGGATGCCCCTTTTCTACAGTCACTGCAATGACCAATGGCAAACTGACCCCTTGCTGAGGCTTTTCCCAGGAGAAGCCACGTTTCTTCTCCAGCAGGGTAGCCTGTTCTTTCGGGATCCAGTGGGCACAGGGGAAATGGCTCCCCCTGAGGGAAGTGGGATTGCCCACAGAGCTGCCTGATGTAGAACAGATTTCAGTGATTGCAAAATTTTAATTGTTCCCCGAATTGTCAATCAGTGCAATGAAATTATAATGAACTCTACTGAGAGTGACCTTTTACCATCACTACTTTAGGTTTTTGCATTGTTTTCCACCTCATTGACTACCAGACTTCCATTGAGACGATTTTTTCATGTGGGTTGTAGCGAATGGAAAGACCGGATTTTTCAAGCATTAGCAGATGAATTGCAGGAAGGACTGCCTAGAGAAAGAAATAAACAAACTCAGTTAAACCAAAGAAGGGTGAGAGAAAGCAGGAGAAACTGTAGGAAGCTTCTCACCCCCAAAACATTTTCCAAACTGATATGGCAGAGACACGTGACACGAGAAATGCAGAACGCTGTGTGTGAGTCCTCACACATCTGTACTCCCAGAGCTCTACTACTGAGTCACACTTCTGGTGCAGGAGCTGGGTTTGCAGCTGCACTCCCAGAGGCAGATGGAGATGCAGGTTGAGAGGCAGGTTGAGCTCTGGCCAGGAACGCAGAAGAGACCAGAGGCTCTGAAGTGCCAACCTCTGAGTGACAAAGGACAGAAACCCAGTGACACTGAGAGACACAGCAAGAGCCCTGAACTGCCAGACATGATGGATGGCAAAGGAGACCAAGGCCTGTGATGCCAGCAAGGTGCATGGACACAGAGACACTCAGCAGGAGCAGAAGACTTGGGAGGAAAAGAAAGACTTATGGGCTGGAAATGTGAGGGGGAAAAGGTGGTAAAGACGAGAGGACAAAATGGTGGGGTATGTGAGGTAAAAAATGGGGAAAAAAAAGGGGACAAAAGGGCAGGAAATGTGAGGAAGAAAAAGGGTAGGAAATGTCAGGGGAAACGAGAGGGGAGAAGAGGGCAAAAAACCTGAAGGGAAAATTCAGCAGGAAAACCAAGGGAAAATGGATGGAAATGAGAGGGAGAATGGATGTGAAACAGAAGGGGAGAAAAAATGGAAAACGTGAGGGGACAGAAGGGTGAGAATGTAAGAGGAAAAATGGTGGGAAACGTGAGGGGAGAAAAGGCCAGAAAATGAGAGGAAAAAAGGGTTGCAACAAAAGGGTGGAAAACACCAGGGGAAAGAGAAAAAAGGGCGGTAAAAATGCCCGAGGGATATTTTGCTCAGATGCACCAGCTCGAGCTGTTTCTGTGTCATTGCACCAGAAATTAATGGCTTTGTGGAACGAGACACCTGAGACTCAGCCGCAGGAAACCTGGGGTGGAACTGGTGAGGAGCCCTGGTCTGACAGTGTGAGTGAGGAGTGTGGGGACTAAAGCGGGGACACGTCAGGTCACTGGAGCTGCCAGTGAACCCATGAAGCAGGAAGAAATGAGCAGTCGCAGCAGCGTCATTGTCATAAATGGCTGAAAACCCGCGTGGGAACGAGTAAATAAAATTTAATTTGAACCCATTAAAATTCCTAAGCAAGGCGGGGGAACAGCACTGGGAGCTTGATGGGACTCCTTCTGCCCACCAGAGGCTCAGCTCACGAAATGGCATCTCCACTTTTTATACTCTGAGATCGCATCAGCCTCATTAATATTCATTAGCAGCTCTTATATGTCCTTCTGGCCCCTCCCACAGGCCATAGCTTTGCCCATATATGTACATTTGGCTCCTCCCAAGGCCTGTCAATCAGTCCTTTCATTGGTGGAGCCCTTCCCGTATCCTGATTGGTGGTGCCGTGTTACCCTGCCAGTCTCCCACTCCCTGCTGCCTCTTACAAGGGGCAAATACACTCCTTCCCCTACATGTTTTTACAGCCCTGTCAGCCAGAGCTGCCAGGCAGTAACCACAAAAGGGGAGGGCAGGATTGAAGGGAGAACAGAAAAGGGTTCAAAACTATGCTGGAAAAACAAAAGTACGTGTCAGAAGAACTGCAAACCCCAAGAGAACTTCTCCCCACCATGGCTCGACAACTCTTCCTCATTTGCGTGAGCCAATCACCACACCTTATTCATAACAAACATTAATGGAAGAGAGAACAATAGCGGCACGATTCACACATGAGTGTTCACCATATGCAACCTGGCATTTCCATGACCACTGACTTTGCCACCAGCCTGAGCAGAAAGGACCCATGCTCCCAAGCCCCTGAACATGGTGTGAGGCGGTCCAGAATAAGCTCAGGGTCCTGGCCATACCCCTCCTTGCTCCTGCCAAAGGAACCCTGTCCCAGCCAGAACCAGCACATCCCCAGTGCCGTGCAGGAAGAGCGCGCTGCAAGGAGGGTGTCCAGCTGCCCTGGGGAAGCAGGGCCTGGCCCAGGCTCTGCTGGAGCACATTGGAGCAGAGAGCAGCCCCTGCCTTCCTTGTTGCCCACCAGCTTTGCCTGGGGCCTTTGGGCCAGGCCTGGAGGCAGGGGCAGGAGCCCCCCTGCATGCTTTGCTTGAAGGCAGAGAGGGAGGGATGGTGCGAGCGTGTCTCAGGAGCAGGGCTGAGCTGCTGCTGCTCCTCTTGCGCCCCCCTTCCCTGTACCGATCTGCTCGTCTCGAAACGGGCGACGCCGGCGGAGAGCGCATGCTCTCTGCCCTTCTTCAACTGCGGGGTTGTGGTTGCTGGGGCTGGCCATGCTCTTTGCTTGGCTGCTGCTGCGGTTTCGCAGCCGCGCCTCTCCCCTCGACGGTCTTCTCCTCTAATGCACCGGCAAGTCCCTCTGTCGCCGGAGGCCGGCAAGTGCGGGTGATCCCATGCCAAGCAGTGGTGTCACTGCTCAGTGAATGTCCCCTGGGGGGGTGGGACAGTCAGCTGGAAGGTGCCCGTGGTGGTTCCAGCCCAGGCCCTGCCCGTTGCTTCCCCGTCACCCTTCCCAGCTACATGTGGGCCTAAGGAAGGCATGCGGCTGGCTACAGGACCCTCTTCCACCCAGGCTTCGTGTAGAAACAAGGAGAGCAGGCGCTGCCCCCTGGAAGGAGCCCCTTCCGTTGCCTCGCGGTGCGTGGCTGTGGAAGGTGCCCCGATGGTGTGAAGAGGTGACAGCGGTCCTGGAGTGCTGTCCAGCAGGCCTTGGGTGCTCTCGATGCTGGCTTGGGTCTCGATGGCATCTGCCTCAGGTGCCAAAGTGTGGTTGCCAGACACTTGCCTTCTGGCCAGAGCGGTCCTGTGTGCCGGTGGGGTGGTTGTCACCACGTGCCATCTCAGGCATTGTAAGGCCACTCAGGAGAGCTGGCCGTGTTGGTGGCATGGTGGCACTCAGCGAGTCCATGGAGCAGCTAAGGGTGCAAGCGTGAGCGGGGGCTGATGGCCATGTTCCCAGCTTCTTCCCGTGTGTTGTCCTGTCACAGGCAGGGTGGGCTGCTACCCGGCCCTCTGCACAGAGTTCAGGCTGAACCCAGGTGCCTGGGCTGCCTCGAAAGGATGGCATGCAAGGCACCATCTCCCCTTGTGAGCGGGAGGCAGTCGGCAGCACGGGTCCCCCTGCCTTTTTCCAGCCTTCAGAGGGTTCTGTGGGTTTATTTTTTCTATTTTTTTTCGTTCTTCTGCATTTGTGTGAGTGCTCGTATGGTCGAAGCAAGGCGTGCACCTGCGCGTCTTCACTGAATGAGAAAGTGATCGCTTTAACAAATGGTCCTGGCCCGTTGAGGATAAGTTGCCAGAAAAAAAAGAAAATCTTGGCCTAAGGCTGTGGGAAACCCCTTTCTAGACAGGGTGTGCAAAAAGCTCACTCCCATGATGCCTCTGTAGATTGTTACTAGGAAGTTACCATTGGTCGCTTTTTGGTGCAGAAATTTTAATATTCCTAATTGTTCCTCTCTATTGGATCTCTCCCTCAAACCCTGCCTTAACTCCTCCCTACATTTAAAACGTATAAATACCTCTGCTCACCCTGGAACCTGCCTTTTGACTGTTGCCTTTTTCCAGTTTGTTCCTTATACAGTGCACGCCTTCCTGTTCGTTGGTTTTGCATTACAAACTTCTGTTTCTAGACAACTGGATCAAGGCTGTCTCTCTCTATAAAGTCGCCAGAGCCGAGTCTCGAGGAAACCACGGGTCTGACAATCCGGGCTCGGACCTCAAGGTTTCACTGGCCCTGCCGCACGCACGGGGTCGGTGCTGAGAGCCAGACAAGACAACTCCTAGCAGTGGATCACTAGGCTCGTGCGTCGATGAAGAACATAGCTAGTTGCGAGAATGAACGTGAATTGCAGGACACATTGATCATCAACACTTCGAACGCACTCGCACCCCCAAGTTCCTCCTGGGGCTACGCCTGTCTGAGCATTGCTTGATGATCAATCACCGTCCGATGGGGTCACCCTGGTGGTGCATCTGGGGTTGCCTCACAGGCCTGTTGCCCGTGGTGGCTGGTGGCAGTAGCAGCAGCAGTCTCCTGGTGCCCAGAGTGAACGCGGTGGGTGTTGGCAAGGGAAGTGTTTTCCTTGGCAGCCTCGATCCTTTCCCTGCAGCCTGGTGGGCATTGTAGCATCGTCGTCACCATGCAGGGCCTTTGTCCTCCTAAATACAGACTCAGGGAGCACTCCATAGCTCCCTGCTCCCAGAGAGAGCCACTGGGGCAGAGCTTGTCCTCACCAGGGCCGCACAGCGGTGCAGGGGTGGTGGCTGGGGAGAGCAAGAGCTGGTGTTGAAAACACCGCCGAGGGCTGAGCAGTAGAGGCCCCCTTGTGTGCCGGACCCGGGGCTTCTCAGAGTCCGGTTGCTTGGGAATGCAGCTCAAAGTGGGTAGTAAACTCCATCTAAGGCTAAATACCAGCATGAGACCACTAGGCAACAAGTACCATAAGGGAAAGTTGAGAAGAACTTTGAAGAGAGAGTTCAAGAGGGTCCGCCCAGAGGATTGAACTGGGCGAGTTGCTGTCGGCAACCCTCGTGAGTCGTCCCTTCGCAGTTCTGACCGCTGGGGAGAAGAACGGCCTTGGGCTGCCACGTTCCTCGAAGGGACTCCTTTTGCGTTCTAGCAAGAGGCAACGGAGAGGTGCCGATCGGGACCTGCCAACACCATCAGAGTGCAGCCGATCGAGCCAGGCGGCCACCCTCCAGCGATTTTTCGTTGACCTACGCCATCGGGCAAAGAGAAGTTGTGAGTTAATTAGGTCTTTTATTTCTGTGTTTCCTTTTATCGCTGGGGAGGGAATGGAGACAGATGGGGAATCAAATAAGCCGGTCATTGCTCACCCCATCTGAGCGGGAGTTTTATATCCAAGTTAAGAATACCCTTGTTGGGGCAAATTTTAAGTTTAATAAGAGGATTTTAAAAGGGTTCGTTCATGAAATTTTTAAATATTTCCCAGGTACTAAGTTTATTTCTGTTGCATTGGACAAGTCTTGGGATGCAGTTGGGAGTAAGTTAACGGTGGTTCAACTTGAATGGGACCTTTCAGTTTGTCCTGGGTTGAAGTATATTCTATCACCATCTTCATGAACTGTTGAAACCAGGTGAGGCAGTGCTCCCTGCCTCCTCCACTCTGGCTTATCTTCTGTTAATGGGCCATCAGCACCTTTGCTACACAGCTCACAGATAACCCCCTCCTGGACTACCTCCTGTTAATGGGCCCATCAGGCCTTATCACATGACTCACCATCCCATTGTGGGATGCTCCGCCCAGAGGGAGAAACCAAGCATTCCAGCCTGGATATAAGCTGAGACTCTGAACACCAGAGGGGCGCTTACCCACTGGATTCCCAGAGGACCCGAGCTACCAGACCTTTCTACAGGATCACTGCTTCAGGAAGACCCTGCTTCAGGAAGACCACCTCATCTGGACTGCTTCCATCACTACGCTCAGGTTGTATTCTGACTCTGACAGTGGTCTTTTGTATTATTGCATCGATTTTATTTTACTTTCTTTCCTTTTTTTTTTTTCCTATTAAATTGTATCTCTGACTTGGAGCCTCTCATTTGTTTTGCCTTCAAACTACTACACAGTTACAAAATTCTTTCCTTTGTTTAAGTTGATAATAAAAGCGGTAGAGGGAATCAGTTCAGGGAAAGGATTGGAGGGTGTTTGGGAACCCCAGCTGAAATCCCCTACCCCTCTTCCCTCCCCCCTTATCCCTAAACCCTCACTCCCACCTGAGGGAGGGTCGGCGGGTGTTTCGCGCAACTCCGCACCGAGTAGCCACAGTCTCTCAGACACTCCCCGATCTCCTCTCTACCCTTCCCAAGACAGTGCTGGCCACACTGCTTTGGACCTTCCCTGTGACCTCCTCCCCATGCCCACATACCCAGTTTTACCCCCTCCACAAGTTTATGTTCAAAATGGCGCTGGCAATGTGGCCAGCCCCGCCATTTTACCCCCTCCTTGCCCAAGTTTTCCCGCCCTACACCCAGAAAACAGCCACAATCCAGTTGCGTCACCACCTTTTCCCGCTCATCCCGTCACACAAGCGCCGTGTTTCAACCCCTCCCCTTGTGCGTCGTTGGGTGTAACCACCGTGTGCCCCTCCTTTGGTATTGGGAATACACCCGCCACACATTGCGTTGCGGATCCTGCCCCCAAGTACCTCCCCTGTTCAGACCCCTCCCCTAGCCACACCCCTCAAGTGGGTCCCATCTCCCAGACTCCGCCCCTGGATGCACCCACTGTGAAAGCCACGCCCACAAAGGACAGACACACCCTGACTCCCATAACATTAAGGCCGGAAGTGAAAAGAGCAGGGGCCGGAAGGAAACCATATTAGTCTCTACTGCCACACAGTACCAGGCATCCCCAGTGCGAGGTTTAACCACGTGAACTCTCATTCATATTAGATGTCCTTCTCCCTCTTTGGAGGACAAAAGCAGTGAGTCCTCTTTGTCCGAGGAGGAATAGGAGGACCACTGGACACAAAAAACCGAGAAGAGGCCATAAGAGACAAAGACTGGGACATTGCCAACAATCACCGGCACCAAAGACGGCACATTGTCCCGCCACCAGATTCCAGACAACACAAGAAAAGAGAAATGGACTACGCTGCCAGATAAACTATAAGCTACCAACTTGAATACCCTAATTTTTCTGCTGCTGGTTGTTTACTCAATGGTTTCCCCCACCCAAGTGCCTTGTTTTCCTTATCCTTGACCCTCACTCCCCGAGTAACCATCCCCCTTCCTCCCCTAACAGAAAGGTTTTGGTGTCAAATTGAATTTGTTGAGAACAGAACGGTTGAGGATAGATGCTAACCATGATCTTTCTTATGCAGAATTAAAAGTGACCCCCAGAGCCATTCCAAAATGAAGACGGGTTGTCAAATAACCATGAGTTGGATGCTCCTCATGATTTTACCAGCTGCAGCTTGGATCATCCAACAGCTGCAAGAAAACATCTGGGTGACGCTTGCAAAGTCTTTACAGCAACAAAGCATGTGTCTATCCATGGGCAACACTCACAACCCTCTGTTCACCTGCCTTGCAGGGATCCCACTCCAGCCACATGAATACTCCTTTACCAGGAAAACACCTAATCCAGTAGACACCTGGGACGAGTGGACAGGAATTTTGCTGTGTGCACCAAAAGAACCCCAAGAATTGGACCTTTTGGGGTCTTCCACGGCCACTTATTGCGTGAATTTTTATTACAGACAAAATAAGAAGGGTTGGCCACTTCGAGAACAACAGAGATCGGTACATAGAAAAGACATATCACCGAACAACAGAATACATAAGTGAAAAATTTGGTGCAATTACACCTCAAACACACCTCCTATGTCCACTCGATATCCCAGAGTGTTGCCTAAGGGAGTGTTCTTCATTTGCGGGGACAGAGTGTGGGCGGGAATCCCTTCCCGTCTTCAAGGAGGACCCTGCACTCTAGGAAAACTTAGCACTTTGACCCCAAATGTTACATTAGTGCACGATTGGAAAGAAAATAGAAAAAAAAATTTGACCCGAAAGAAGAGACATTTGAAAGATTTGGGTGAAAATTGCGATAGTCAAATTACGGATTGGCCACATCAAAAATGGATACTTATGTCCATCTTCCTGCCCTGGGTAGCAGCGGCAAAAGCCTTGGGAGAATTATCCCACCTAGAGTGCTGGATGGGCAAGCAGGCAAATTTAACATCCGCCGTGCTAAGCGACCTCCTTGAAGATGAGGAAACGATAAAGAAAGCCACCTTGCGAAATCGAGCAGCAATTGACAATCTGTTGTTGGCCCATGGACACGGCTGCGAGGAATTTGAAGGACTGTGTTGTTTTAATTTATCCTCACATGGAGAGAGCATCCATTTGAAGATCCAGGCAATCCAGAGTGCAGTAAAAGAACTCAAGGCCGAGAAAGCAGTGGAATGGTTTGACAACATGTTTAAGAACTGCGGACTGAAAGGATGGGTTGCATCCATCCTCAG
Organism: Chamaea fasciata; assembly: GCF_029207755.1. Lineage (NCBI taxonomy): Eukaryota > Metazoa > Chordata > Aves > Passeriformes > Sylviidae > Chamaea > Chamaea fasciata. Next base: position 30,697 of record NW_027094376.1, read on the forward strand.
TGGACTAGTTTGGGTTTTAATAATCGTCACAATTGTTTTAGTTACTCTTGCTTGTATATTCAAATCTTTTCAAAAGTTCACAAAAGAAATTTTCATAATAAATAAAGAAGGGGGAGTTGTGGAGGCCCCTAAGGAAAACACACGGGGAGCAGCGTTCCCAGCCCTTCCATGGAGGGCATCTAGTCCCTAATGTAGTCGGTCACCCCCTCTGCTGCTCAGGGTGAGCAGTTCAAGCCACCTGAGCCAGTTAGTATGCAAATTACTCGGCCCGTGATTGGCCGTTGTAGTACCCCTTGGTTCTCCCCTTTGACTGCTTCAAGTTCTCTCCCCTGATTGGTTCATCTTGGATCCTTCCCCTGATTGGTTAGTTTTTGAATCCTTGTCCCTATTGGTTCTTTTTATAAACCCCGCCCCCTTTTGTGTCTATATAACCCCAGCTCTCAGGAGCTTCGGGGTCTTGGAAGTCATCGGTTCCCGGGAATAAAGAGGACTTTTGGGGACCATTTTGCCTCCTGTGTTTTCTCCTGCGCTGCCTGAGAGGAGCCCTGCCTAGAAGACGCTGTGAAAGCAGCAAGAGCCTGAAAGAGCTGACAGGCTTGGTTGCTTAGGAAACCTTCACAAAAGAGCTGGTCACAGGGCAGGAGTGCCTGTGCCCCTCAGATTGAAGCCGTCCTGCTCAGGGCGACTCACCGGGAAGGTCGCGGCACCCAGAAGACTCCCACCAGGGCCTGGGTGGTCAGTGACATCCCACCTCATCACCCACTGGCGCATCCACACTGGGAAGAGGCCCTACGAGTGTCCCCAGTGTAGGAAGAGCTTCACCCAGAGCTTTAACTTGACCCGACACCAACGGAGGCACTGGTAAGGGAAGCACTGCAAGTGCCCCAACTGTGGGAAGAGCTCTGTGCACTGCTCCAACTCCATCCCCCATTGGAGGATGGACATTGGGCAGAACCCTGGTGACCCACATTCCTGGTGATCTGCACCGGGGAGACACGGAGCTGGTGGTCCTTTTGGTTTGGTGGTCTCTCACAATCTTTTGATTCATTTTCATCTATTTAAAAAAAAACAAAATTAGGATAAAAATCAACAAATTCATCAAAGGCATCTAAAGCCTCACTTTTTAGCGCTTTGGGGGAATCTGGGATTCAGCGACATACTTGGGAGGATATGGGGGGGTTTGGGGGGTGTTTGTTGTACTTGTCTCCATTTCTTGGCACTCCAAAAGACAAGAGGGATCGTGTTGTGGTGTGTTTGGTTCTAATGGTTTGTTCTGTTACTTCTCTGGGTTGTTGGTTTACTCCTAGTTTGTCCCCACCTACCCAGCTGTCAATCCTTCCCCCACCTGCTCCTTCCTTCCAGACTGTTCCCCGTCAATCCCCAGACCTACGGCTCAGGTGACCCATGCTCCTCTCCTTGTTTTCCCTCTTGGTTTGTCAAATGTAAACCTCACCTTTTGCTCCTCCTCTACTCTCCTACTAAGAGAGGAGTGAAATCTTTGGCTAAAGATTTGTACCCTCCCCTGAAGCCTCCCCTGTTTTAAAAGGGCTGGCATACAGCTTCACCTGTCTTCAGTTCCTGGGCCCTCCACTGGAATAAAACCCTTTGGAACTCATACTGGAGCTCTCCCTCTCATCCTTGTCTCCACCACGTGCCTGGTAACAGCCCAAGTGCCGTAGAGCATCATCTCCAAGCTGCTCCTTAGGTCATCCTGCTCCTGGGGAGGGTCCCACTCCCGGCATGGTGCTGTGGAAGGGCCAGCCGGTTCCGGCACCGTGTCAGGCTTGATCTCTCTCCTCAAAACCACTCACTGCCACTGAACTGCTCAATCTCACCCCAAAATTACTCGACTCCAAAGTCCCTCAGGGTGGGATGGGGTTGGAGGGGGTCTGGGTGAAGCGTTCTGCAAATCAGGAGGGGTGAGGTGGGCATTGGGTGAGGCAGAATGGGTGGGATAGGGATTGGAGGGAGGGGATGGGAGAAATAGGGCTTGGGAAGGGGATCTTGATGTCCAGGAGGGGTGGGACGGGTTGTGGTGGGGATTTGGAGGGTGTGGTGAAGTCTGGATAGAGACAGCCAAAGGTTGGGGATGATGGAGGGAGGAGGAACCCGTTTTTCAGGGAGTTTTTGAGTATTCCACATTCTTGAAGGAATTTTGATGCATCCCACGCTTCTGAGGTGGGTCACTGCCCCAGCCCCAGCCAATGCAGCCTCTGGTCCAGCCCCAAAGTGGCTGCCAAGCCCCTGGCACCCCGAAAACCCCACCTGTGAGAGGGACCAGAGCCGGTGACACGGCTGTGACTCTGACACATTCCATGGCCCTGGAGCTCCCAGCAGCTGAGATGGTGCTGGATCCATAGGCGACTTTGGATCTCTCTCTCCCTCTCTCAAAAACTCCTAAATTTCAGACAAGGGTGTGCCAAGCCCAAGGTGTCACCAAGGAGGTTCCCCTTCCCCAAGGCAGAACCATGCAAGGAATGTTTTAGACACCAACGAAGATGTACGATAAACAAAAATTTAGAGTCGGCTGGAGGCAGAATTAGACCAACTCCTCAAGGACAGACAAGCTTTGAACTCCTTGCAAGTCAAAGCTCCAGGTGGGTTGTTGGGAGGTGTGTGAGTGAGGCAAGAGTGAGGGCAAGGGAAATGCAGAGAGCCCTGGAAGTGCTTCTGTGCACACAGGCTGTGGGGAAGGGCGCTGCAGCCCAGGCCTGGGCCAGGAGGGAGGCTGGATCATCATCCCAAGCTGCCCGGGGCCATGGCAAGGGGCTGTGGCCATGGACACTGGCCTGAGCCCAGTGCCTGGGCCCCTTGCCCAGGGCTGGTGTCAGTGGCCAGAGCCAGAGGGGATCCCTTGCTGGGGACTGTGCCACGGCCACCTGCCCTGTGCCGCGCCGGCTGCTCAGGCGCCGCGGAACCAGCAGCAAACGCCGCTGCCAGGGCCAAAGGCAGCTCAGCCAGGCAGAAAGGGGCAGTGCTGGGCACTGGTTCCATGGCAACCCTCACTGGGACAGCACACCTGGGTCACCTGTCCCGGCAACTGCCACGGAAACCTGGCTCATTGGGAATGCAATGGTGGACAAAGGTTTTAGGAGGGCCTGTCCCAACAGGACAAAGGGTGCTGGTTTTAAACTGAAGGAAGGGAGGTTCAGATGCGGAGAGATAAGGAAGAAATTTTTGAGCATGAGGCTGGTGATCCACCAGGACAGGCTTTCCCAGAGAGCTGGTCAATGCCCCCTCCCTGGAAACATTCAGGTCCAGCTGGGACAGGGCTCTGAACAACCTGATCTGGTGAAAGATGTCCCTGCTCATCGCAGGCGTTTGGATGAGATGAGCACTGCAGAGCTCTTCCCATCCCAACCATTCCAGGATTGCATGGGGAGAAGGGGCTGCTCACTGGACTCCATCCACTCCCTTGACTCCTCCTTGTCTCTGCTGGAGCCCACATCCAGCAGCCAAAGCCAGCCCCTTCTCTGGCCTTTCCCCCCCTGCCCCAGGGGCTGCCAGAGCCAGGGAGGCGCAGGTGACCTTGAGGCTTTGCAGGGCTCAGGCACAGCGGCTGTGCCAGAGTCAGGGCTGAGGTGTCACTCTGCGGGCTGGGGCAGAGCCCAGGCAGAAATGAGCCCTGAAGCAGCAGCTGTGCAGTGGGGGCCAGCAGGCTGGGCTGCCAAGGGAGGCTTCTGGCCATGGCCTGGAAGCAGCTGCTGCTGCCAAGGTGCCTTTGGTGCCTCAGGCTCTCCCTGGCACAGCTCCCAGCACGGCACTCTGCACTTGTGCCCGAGCCCTCAGACAAAATCTGCCGGCACTGACAAGTCTAGCTTCCTTTGGCTTCCTGAGGGCCAGCTCTCAGCTGCTTTGAAACACTGGGGCTGCGCTTTTCTTCCTATGGACAAGAACCATCCTTCTCCTTCAGGTGCCCATGGCCAAAATTGGAATTTGGCCTCAAAAACTCCATCTATCCATCTCAGTGCATCACGTGGTTGGAGTGAAGAAAATCCAGTCCTTGCGGGCACTGAGATAGAAACCAGAAACAGGAGTGACCCCAGAAACAGGAGGGCAAAAATCAGTGACTGGGAGTTAGAGGAGGAATAGGGGATGACGCTTTGTTGCAGCGGGCTGGTTTCCTCGCCCCGGCCATCCCTGGCACCACAGCAGGAGAGGTACCGTCCAATGACTAAATCACCTTCGGGATCCTGTGGGACTTGGTTTGTCCTCAGGCTGGAGGCAACGATGGCAGGAGAAAGAAAGAGAGACGCTGTTGAGGGTTCACCAATCTGGGTTTATTGCTCCACAGGGGAGACAACTACAGCCCAGAGCGTCTCCCTCGGCAGAGCCAAAGAGCACCCTTGCACAAAATCTTTGATTCGGGGATGGAGGAGGGGGATGGGTTCAGCAGAGATCTGATCAACAACAACATGGGAGTGGCTCTGAACTTAGAGAAACAAACCACAGGGAGGAAGGAGCAGGGAGCCGGGATCCTGTCCAATCACTCGAGGCTCTCCCTGGAACTTTCCAGATGCAGGGAGAGGCCCCGAAGTGACAGACAGGACCCGGGGATTACATCACACAAGACTGACATGTAGGTGTAACTAGGAAGAAACCAAGGGGAAGTAACTGAAAGGGCACAAGAGCATATAACAAACAGAATCAGGAAATGCACCACCACAAAGCTTTTCAGTCTTTCCTGTCCCTCTTATCTTTTGAATCGGTTCCATCACTTTTGGAGAATGTGCAGTGTCCCCTGAATGTTAAAGATACCACCTTCCTGGTGTTTCATCTGGTGAGCTTCCTCTATATGGTTTGTAGCTTGTCCAGAATGAGGGCTGAGATTTCCAGAGGGCCTGATGACACTGCTGACCCAGAAGTAGACCCAGAGGCAGACCCAGGTGTGGAAAACCCTGAGTGGTGTGGAGAATGGGAGAGAAAGGGCTGAACCTTGAAAGGATTTTCTGATCCCCGAGCTTGGGAATTTTCATGTGACCAAATTCAGAACCCAGACAAGGTGGGGAAATATCTGGAGGAGAACTGCCATGATGACTCCAAGGAGAAAAGGATCATTGCAATAAGCTGGGCCCTGGTATATGCTTATCACACGCTGCCAGATACCGCCGGGCAGCAGATAGAGGCAGGGGGGCAGGGAGATAAATCAGCAGTCTGCAGCCAACACCCCAGCTACTCAGGTTGTAGCTAAACCAGATAGGGAGCCGAAATCAGCAGCTACACCAGATAAGGTGTAAGTAACTACAACAGACAGTGAGCCTAAGACACTGGCAGTCACTGCAGGAAAGAAAGGAAAGAAGCACACATGCAAAACTGATCGACCAGTGGACAGAGATCCAGGTGAAGGACCCTCAGTGCCTCCCCACAATCAGAGCCCAACCTGTAAAAATACCCGCTGCCCGCCTACGGGGGCTTGAGATTACTCAGTTATTAGGAGGCTTTGGAGGGAATTTTTACAAAGGATGAGATAAAGATATCAGAAGAGGCCCTTTCCCCAGGAGCTTTGTCCCAGGTGTTTATTCTTCGAAATTCCAGGGGGAAAAGAGGAAGAACAAGGAAAGGCCAGGCATTATATAGCCCCCCGCTCAGGGAAAGGATAGTTGGACCATAGCCAGTGGGGTTAGAGAAGGAAGGAAGGGTCATTCTATGTGGTAAGGAAACTCCAGGGGGTCAAAAGGGAGAAACAATTCCCCTAGAGAAGTACAACAATTCCCCCTTTTTTGTTTAACAAATTTACAAGAAAAAATTAGATTCATTTTGACAAGGCATGTGAGCTTTCCCATCACTTAAAATTGGTGGGGAAGTCAGACTGCTTTAGGTTTGCCAACTCTATGTGGTTGACTTCTGAGGTAGAAAGTATGAGGCCATTAATAGCCTTGAAAACCAAACAACGTGGGACCCCGAACGCAATTGTTACAAGGAAAAGAATAACAAATAACAAAATTATTTTAACTATAGAAACCCACCATCCTGTGATGCCCCAGCCCTTGAACAGTTCTTTGACCCAATCCTCAGATTCTTGTTTCACTTGTCCAGGCAAGCAGCAGGTTAAAACCTTAACCACTAGGTCAAGCGTGTGTTGGAGCATTCAGTCATTGGGGGCACACACGAGCAGATCATCTACACAATGCAGTATGATAGCGTCATTTCTCTCAGCACGCACTGGAGACAGCAATGAGGCTACAAATTGTTGGCACATAAAAGGACTCACTTGAAGACCTTGCGGTAAAACTTTCCAGTGATAGCGTTTCATTGGTGCTTCTCTGTTAATAGAAGGAACTGAGAATGCAAACCTTGGGGCATTTTCTGGGTGTAAAGGAATTTGGAAAAAACAATCTTTGATATCTAGGACGGCCAATTTCCAGTCTCGAGGAAGCGTTGTTGGTGTAGGCAACCCTAGCTGGAGAGATCCCATGTCCTCTATAACCTTGTTTATTTCTCGGAGATCATGGAGCAACCTCCACTTGTCCTTCCCTGGTTTCTTTATTACAAAGACTGGGGAATTCCAAGGACTTGTTATCTCTTCTACATGTCCTTGAGCCAATTGCTTCTCCACAAGCTCCTCAAGCACCTTGAGTTTCTTTTTGCTTAGCGGCCACTGTGCTACCCATTTTGGGGTACCATCCAACCACATTAACTTCTGGGTAGGGCGCTCCACAGTTGCTATTTTCAAAAATCCTGGGGTGTCTCAGGAATGACCAATTGGACTCCCCATTGGGACATGGTGTCTCTCCCCCACAGGGGGGTCTTGTATTCAGCAAGAAACGGACGGACGCTAGCCAATTTTCCAACAGGTCCCTCAATTTGCACTATGTTTTTTGAAATTTTTGCCAATGTGATTCCTCCTATGCCCTGAAGTCTGCCCGCTACAGGTTGCAATTCCCAATGTGAGGGCCACATGGTCATAGGTATAACTGTGATGTCTGCGACCATGTCTAACACGCCGTCCACATGGAGACACTCTGAGCCACAGGCTATGTTGCACGCCATAGAGGATCTATCTTCTCCCACCACCTCCGCCCAGTAGACTTCCGGTGATTTTCCATCTGCTGTGATCTCTGCTGGAACGGGAATGGCCTGGGGAAGAATCTGCCCCTCTGCCAGGTAAAATGGTGGGTACATGCAATGTGCCAACAGCATCAGGCCTGTTATCTTTCCCTTCATGGTCATAGGAGCTATCTCAATCTGTAGGGGTGTGTGTGCTGTGTCCCCAATAACAAAATACTCACTGTCCAGTTCCACGTCGTGAACCGTCAGGTCCTGTGAGGTATTTGTCACATCCACTGTAACAACAGTCCAGTCAGTAGACCTGAAAGGAAAACCTTTGGTAGTCACGAGCCTTATTCGGCCTCGCAGCTGCCAAACCTTGTTAGTTGAGCATTTGGCATTTTTATTATTTTGCACCCCCACACCGTGTATGCCTTCCTCCCCCTTTTTCGTTAAGGGAGAGGCTTTAGTCGGTGCAGGTCCCGCTATATTTTTATCTTTGTGTGTAAGGATATTAACTGCGGGTGCGCGCTGAGAAATCAATTTTTTTGTTTGTTGGACTTCTTCTGTTTCTGGTTTTGTGGGCAGGCTCTGGCAAAGTGCCCTTTTTTTGCAGCGAAGGCAGATGATGTGCTGCATCTGTTCTGGTGACATTGGTTGCCTCCTCGGTCCTGGTGCCGCAGCTGCTTCAGACCGTGGCTGTGCCAGTCCTGCATTCCTTTCAGGTGCCTGGAAAAATTCTGCTTTTCTGGTACACGCTTCTATCATCTGTGCGAGACTAGGCGAATAATTCTACGACATGTTTCATTGGCATTCCTCTGAGTCATCTCTTTTATCAACTCTGCCTGCACCAGTGGGTCTTGCACCTGTCTTTCCACCTGTGTCCTTAGCCGATCGACAAACTGTAAAAAAGGCTCGGAAGGAGACTCAGTTACATTGACATAGCTGCCTTTTATTTCAGTTGTTGGTAACTGGTAAAACGTTTTCTCTGCAGCCTTACAGATCTTATCTAAAATTGACTTGGATAATAATCTGGCTTGTTCTGGGGAGTAAAAGGCACCCTCACCACAGACATGGTCATGAGTTATATCATAACCATCATTGTCTTTGGTTTCACCAGGTGTTTGGTATATCTCTTGTAATAGTATAGACAAAGACCTCTTCCAAGTATTTTCAAAAAAATCATATTCCCAGGGGGAGAACAAGCATTTGAATAAATCTTTTACGTCAGCTGGTACCAATTCATTAGAATTTAAGGTTGCTCTCACAATGCCTTTAAAGATTTCACTAGTCCTGCCAAATTCTCTCTGTATTTTGCAAATTTCCTTTTTGTCTTGGTAGGATAACCTCTGATAAGTTCTCTTAATATTTTTTTTCTTCCAATATAACAAATTGGGGTAACAGATTGGACGCTCTCATTCACATCTGTCTGAGTTGTTAGAACTTCTGCAGCTCTTTCAGTGCCCAGGGAAGCAGGAAGTATCTGCTCTCCTACGCCCTGGGGTCTGGCAAGAGGTAGCCTCCCCCCCCTCCCCATCCCAGGGTCTGCAGGGAAGCAGTTCCTGTGCCTCTGCCGCGGGGGAAATTCCCCCTTTCCGGGGCTGCGGGCTGGGAGCGGCTCTGCCCCGCACCTGCCGAGGCTGTGGACTGGGGAGCGCCTGCCCCCGTCCCCTCCGGGGCTGTGGGCTCGGGAGAATCCGTCCCCATTGCTGTGGTAACTCCAGGGGAGCGGTAGGCAGTGGGAGGGAGCGTGGGACGGGGCAGGCAAAGGAATGTATGGGTTGGGTGGGGGATATGGAGTGGGAGCGGGGATTAGGGGAGAGAGGGGGTTATGGGGAGAAGAAGCGAGCACATGAAGTCCACCGTTCCCCCCCACCACGTGGTGCTGAGGGAGACACAGGAGTTCCGGGCTGCTACTATCTGTCCCAGATTCCTGTTTCTCTTTTGGAGACTCGGTAAGCCCCTCCATTTCAGAACACAGGCATTAGGAAAAAAGCAAGGGTTATTTGGAGAGTTTATCTGTGGCTGCCTGCTTTGGTCTTGTTCTTTAGCTTGTAACAGCTGCTTGTGAACTTGCAAAAATAATGGAATAAATAGAGAAGCTTTTTGATCACCATTTTCGATTTTTGAAGTTAATATCTGTCCACTTTTATCCCAAAATGAAATGGAATTCAAATCCTGCAAGGCAGAATCAGGTATTTCAGCTGACAGCCAGCAGACAAAACGGGTTAATAACTTTTTAGGGATTTTGACATTTATTAAAATATGTTTAAGCTGTTTTAATACACTCTTCCGGTGAACAGATAGGCGGACACCCATGTTTGTGATGTTTTAAGAGCTTTCTGTCCAATATCTATTTCCTGACGCGAAAAAAAACCACACAGCATGATCTTTTTCCAACTCCCGCTTGGAGCAGGGAGTGGCAGGAAAGTCACGGGGCCAGGAGACCCCAAGTGTTCAGCTCTCACCGGCTCCGGAGCACTGGGAAAGGTCCTGCTGGCATAGCCTGGCTCCTGGGACTTGGTCCGTGCCGTGTTCACTCCTGAAACATGGGCTGTGCCGGCCAGGGTGACCCCAGCCGAGTGACCACCCGGCAGCAAAAAAATACCAAAAAAACCCCCCCAGACTGCGTTTTACAAACCGCCACGCTGGGTCCTAGCGCACTCTCGCCGCACACGGTTTCCACGACCACTGGCGAGAACTCCCCACCCAGCTAGGGGCTATTCCGGGGTTGCCGCAACACGAAAGGGATCTCACCGATCTCCTGTGGATCGTGGGTGGTCGTAGAGAGTGTCAGAAGTCCCTGTCCCGAGCCGACTTCCCTGGATGGGGGCAAGCTATCGACCCTTCCCCCGCCCCGCAGCTGTGCAAAAAGCAGCTGATAGGTGTGAGGGGAGTTGACTTACTCAGTAGCTTTTAGAGACCTTTTAACAGGACGTCCAGCTACAGCGTGGGCTTTTAATATTTCATAAAATGCACGTGAGCGCCAACTGAAATATTCCCTCGCAGCCTCCCCCGGGACTAGCTCTGGAGAAGCTTTGGAGGCGTATCTCGGAGAGACTGGACAAAGGATTACAAAAGAGGCTTTTACCCCAGGATTATTCCAAGATGTTTATTCTCGAAGGGTTCCAGGGGTCAAAGAGGGAGAACAAAGAAGTACAGGGGTCTTATCCAGTCTCCCATTCTGGGAGGATCCTGGCACTCAGCCAGTTAGGTCAAGGAAGGTATGGAGGGTCTTTCCATGTGGTCAAAGCGAGGAAATTCTAGGGGGTCAAAGGGGAGAAACAATTCCCCTAAAGAATTACAACACCCTGTGTAGCCTCCCCCTGACTCATGACCACCTCCCTTAGAAGGATGGGGCAACCACAGGAGCCATGCAGGGAGCATCCCCAGTGTCACCCAGTGCCTCCCGTTCCCCAGAGTGTCACAACTTTTGTTGTAGATTATCATAGATGTCACTGGGTTCCCACGGTTGCCCATGTGGCCTCAGCAGCACCGAGTAGGTTGCCTGAGGATCCTCCATGGGGGGTGCCAGAGGGTCCGGGGGGGCCCTGTGGGAAGAAGGGAGTGTGTGGAAAGGGATGGGAGGTGCTGGGGGTTTGGGTAAAAGGTGTATCATGGCTGGAGCCTGCACTCACCTTTCCCGGTGCTTCCTGGCATCTGCAAAGGAAAACTGAAGTGGTGACTTTGGAGTCCCAGGGGCCTCCATCCACCCACAGGAATCCTGAACCACCACCAGGCCCTCAATTCTCCCCAGGTCCCCCCAGTATCCCTGACGGTCCCCACACTCCTGAACCACCCCAGTGCTCTGGACCACCTGAGCTCCCAGAAGCCCAAACCTGGCAGGGAAGGAGACCCTCCAATTCCCCCAGCATCACTGAAAGGAGCCCCAACATCTCTGCAAGACCCTCCAACACCACCCCAAATCCTTGAGGATCCTGAGCAAAAATTCTGAGCACTCAGCAGTGCAAAAGTCAGGGGTTGTGGGTGCCGCCCATTATCCCCACATTCCAGGTGGCCTCCCACCTCCCCAGGTCCCCTGTTGCCCCCACTGTCACCCACCCCTGTTGTTCCACTGGTGCCAGCCCACAGCTACACCCACGAGCAGGATCAGGAACAGGAGAGACACGCCAACCCCTGTGGCCACTGCTGGGGACAGAAGGGACATGTCAGAGTCACCTATCACTCCAGGGGTCCTGAACTTCCTGGGGACCCTGTGTGACCCCACCTCTGTTCCAGTGTCCATGTGGTGCCACCTCCAGGGCCAGCTCGGGGCTGAGTGCCCGGAACACACAGTACCCGTCCTGTGCCAGCTGGTTGGTGGCCACGCACTGGTAGGTGCCCGAATGTCCCACATCCACGTCCCCAAGCTCCAGGATGGGACCCTGGGCCACCTCCCGGCCGTTGTGCAGCCAGGTGAAGTTGACAGGGGCTGATCCCACCTGCACTGGGCAGCGCAGGGTCACGGGGTCACCTGCGTACACCTGGTGTGACAGGGGACCGGGGGTGATGGTGGCATTGGCCACGGGCACTGCGGGGACACAGACAGGGCTGAGGTTAGGAGGAGGGGCTGGCACCTGGCATGGGGAAATGAGGGAGTCTATGGGGTGGCACCTGGAGACAGAGGGTCTCCTTCACCCAGGACAGTGACCCCATGGTGGTGGGGTCATCATGTGCTGTGGGATGAGGGCATGTGATGGGTGAGGGGTGAGGGATGAGGATGGGATGAGGGCTGCTGTGTCCCAGGGTGGTGATGGCTGTCACCTCGTGGGGGACAGGGAATGGCATGGGTAGGATGTGATGGGCCTGATGAGGCATATCAACAGGGGCATCACCCCAATCCCAAGGGTCTCACTCCCCTGGGAGGGTCACGCTCAGTAAGGTGAATGTGACCTGATGGGGAGGGGGGCATGTGACAGCTGGCATTAGGGATCCGTGGCCTGGATGTCCTGGCAGTGGGGATACCTGGAGCCAGACGGTCCCAGTTCCCCTGGGCTGTGACACCCAGTGGTGGGGGCTGTGACCTGGGGTGGGTTGGGGATGGTGTGGGGGGCTTGGGGTGGAATGGGAATGTGTGGAACTGGGGATGCTGTGGGTTGGATCACCCTCAGACCAAGGGTCCTGCTTGCCCAGGACAGTGATGTTCAGTGTGGGGCTCTCGGCCACACTGTCCCCATCACTGGGCCAGCACTGCTGTGGCCGCTGTCCTTGTCCCCTACATGCCACATCTCAAGGTGGGTGCCCGTTCCCAGCAGTGTGGCCAAGACCCCCAGTCCAAGGTGAAGGACAGGGCACCTGTCCCTATGGTCACCACAGAGCTCAGCACCAGGTGGTCCCCCAGTGTCACCTGTCCCCCAGGGCACTGCACCCACAGGGACACCCCTGAGAGCGGGACCCCTGCAAGGGGAACACAGGAGGGATTGGGGACATGGGATGAGGAGTGGGGGACACCAGGGAGCAGTGAAGGACTCAGGGAGAGAAAGGGTTAGAGAGGGGTGGGGGGATCCCAGGGAGGAAGAACGGGGCCCAGAGATGGAGGAGGCTTTGAAGGGGTTGGAAGGGACCCCAGGGAAGGGTGGGAGATCCACTGCAGGGACATATGGAGAGTTGAAGGGAACCACGGGGAAGGTTTTGGGGATCCAGACAGGGATGGTGGGACCTGTGGATAATAGAGGGACCTCAGAGAGGGAGAGGTGCACCTAGGAAAGGGGTGAGCAGACGTGATGAGAGATGCAGGCACCAGGGAAGGTGCTGGGAGGAACCAGGGAGAGACCAGGGAAAGCAGGGCAACACACAGAAGGTTGAGCAAGGAGGGGAGACCTGGGAGGGCTGTGGGGGCTCCCCGTGCCCATCCCTGTACTCACTGCACACCGTGACGCGGAGCCAGGCGCTGCTCTTCCGCACAGTCCCCCCCTCAGACTGCACCTGGCAGCTGTAGTTCCCCGAGTGGGAGACCCCCACGGCGGGCACCAGGAGCTGTGGGGACACCTGCGGGTCCCCCACCAACTGCCCGTCCCGGTAGAAGAGGTGCAGGAGGGGCAGTCGGGGCCGCAGGGGATTGGGGGTGCTGAGGCAGCTGAGATTGAGGGGGGAGCCCTCGATGGGCTCGGGGGGACCCTCCAGCACCGGCAACGTGAAGCGCTCTGGGAAGGAGAGGGGATGTGAGGACTGTGACTCTGAGTCCACTGGGAAGGGGCTTTGGGTGTGTCGGGATATTGGAGTTCCAGTCATGGCGTTGCTCACCGTGCACTGTCACTGTCACTGGTTCTGACAGTGATGGCCCAAAGCTCACCGAGCCCTCGCAGTGGTAGCGGCCGCTGTGGTGCAGCTCCAGGGGGGACAAGGACAGTTCGGTTCCCATGTGGGGCCCCTCCAGATCCTTCTCGTCCTGGTAAAATCGCACCCTGCTGACCGACATGTCGTGCATGGCCCGGCAGCGCAGTGTCACTGTGTCCCCTTCCAGCAGTGTCTGGGCTGGCACCTGCAGCACCAGCTGGTCTGTGGGACAGGAGGGTCCCATAAAACTGAGGGGCTCGAGACAGGTCCAAGGTGGGTGCCCACAGCACATGGGATATCTGGGTGGAGTCTCCATTATGCAAGAGGATCCCAGGGACACCAGGAGCAACCCCATGACACAAGTGTCACCACAGGGTTCCCATCCCACTGGGATGCACTGGGATGTCCCTGAGTGCAGGGGACAAGCTCTTGCCACCCAAGAGTTGTGAGGCCACTCATGGAGTGGAACTCACCCAGACCTATCACGGGGCCACCGTGACCATTTAAAATCCCCTCCTCACCATTTAAGACTGCCACGGGGGGGCTGAGCCCACTGCCACGTCTCTGACACTTGTAGGTGCCACTCACGGTGACAGTGAAGCGGTCGTGTCTGTTCTGCCCCCAGCGTTGCCCGTCCTTGTACCAGGTGGTGGCACCGGCTGTCCCCGAGCCCTGGCAGGTCAGTGTCACCCGGTCCCACAGCACCGCTGGTATCCACGGGGGCTCCACCAGGAGCTGGGTGGTCTGGGCACCTGCAGGTGACAGGGGACACCAGCCTGCCAGGGCAACCACGGGGCTGGGGACAGCAAGGTGGGGATATGGCATCCCCTGAGGACTCACCAGCGAGGTCGAGGGTCAGGGCTGGAAGGGAGAAGGGACAGGGGCTGGGTGGGGTGGCCCTGCAGGGACAGAAGCACCTGGGGGGTGAGGTGTGCTGTCCATCCCCAAACTTTTCCCAAGGGGAACACTGGTGTAGCACAGAGGTCTTCAGGACAGGGACACCTCGGTCACCCTGGGTTAAGGCAGGACATGGGGACACTATGGACACCCCGTGTTTGCACAGGTCACTTCCACCCAGCCTTACTGCACGTGTCCCCACTGCCACATCCCCATGTCCCTGTGCCCATGATCCCATTCCAATGGCACCTGTCCCCATAGCCCATCTGCATGGGACATGGCCCTAGTCCCTGTCCCTGTATCCCTGTTCCCATGTCCCCACTGCTGCCCCAGCCCCAAGGTTCCTTTTGCCACATCCTTGTCTCCATATCTCTATCCCCTTCTTCCTGTCCCCACATCCCAGTTCCCCTGCTCCTGTCCCCACAGCCACCCCAGGGCTCTGGTCACACTGGGGTCCATGCTCATGCACTGAATCAGCTGGCCTTGGGGACCTCAGGGCACCCCGCAGCCCCCCTGTGCCCCCTCCCCACCGGTCTCTGCCTCACCAGGGCCCATCCCCGGGGTGTCAGGCCCGTGCCCGGGGCACTCACCCCACAGGAGCAGCGCCACCTTCCCGGCCATCCCCGTGTCCCCAGCCATGTGGACTGGCTGTCACTCGCTGCTGTGGCCACCGGTCCCCTGGGTGGTGGCTCTTCGGATGAAGAGGAAGGAAACGAGGTCACGTCTTGTCCCCATGTGTAGGTGGCCCTTGGTGGGGGCAGGGTGGGGGAAAGCTGGAGGCACAGTAGGGGACAGGCTGGGGACATTACGGGATAGTCTGGGGGCTCAGTGGGGGATAGTGTTCCCAGGAGTGTGGGGGCTCACGGGTTGTGGGGATCCAAGGATGGGTGTCCAGGAGAATGGGAGTCCACGGGAATTGGGGTCTCCATACCTGAGGGGATTCAGGGATGGGGGTCGTGCAGGAAAATGCTGCCCCAGGGCTTTGGGGTCATGGGGTGTAGGTCCCAGGGTTGGGGCTCCAGGGGAGAAAAGGAGACCCTTGGGATGGAGGGTTCTGGGGGAAGAAGTAGCCCATGGGATGGGATCAAGGCCATGGTGTTCCTGGGCAATGGGAGTCCTGGGATGGGGGTCCCAGGGAGGAGAGACCAAGGCAATGGGGGTCCCATGGTCGGGTTTCCAGGGGAATGGGGGTCCCAGGGATGGGCAGTGAGTGGCTGGGTGGGCGCGGGGGTCACAGCTCCTTCCCTGGGTGCCTCAGATTTTGGGGTGACTCAGAGCCCAGCACAGCCCCCACAGTGTGCTCATGGCCAGGGGGGCACCCCAGGGTGGAGGCTCTGGGTCTGTGCCCCACACACCCCTGGGCTTTTCCCATCCCCCCATTTCCTGACTCAGCCATCCCAGGGAACACCTGAGCAGGTAACGGTGGGGGGATCCCAGGAAGGGGCAAAGGGGAGTGGGGGGTGCAGGCAGTGGTTGGGGGCTGTGGGGGATGAAAGATTTTCACTTTCTCTTTCCTGCAGAAGAAGGAAGAGCCTGAGGCGAGGACATGGGTTCTGTTTTGGGGGACCACATCCAGAGGGGTCCTGCCCTGAGGGAAAAGGGCTCCTCTGCTGTGGTCATGTGTGGGTCTTGTCCCAGGGTTTTGGCCCGAGGGGTCCTCGTTCTGGGGGTGCCACGTCCCTGGGGATTCCTGTCCCAGAGGTGGCACATCCTGGAGGGAGCCCTGAGCATTCTCCCTGTCCCCAGTGGGGCTCTGTGACCTTTGGGCTGCCCAAACTTAAAGGGGTCAGTTGATACAACCTTGCCCTGATGAAGGTAAATGCCAGCCTAAATTTGGTTAAATTCCCTTAGGACCATTTGGCTGAGATAAAATTATACAACCGTGAAATAAAAGCAAAAATATTTTCCCAAAACACTTTATTTTTTTCCCCATAAAAAAATAAACTCACCA
Source organism: Chamaea fasciata (assembly GCF_029207755.1). Classification (NCBI taxonomy): domain Eukaryota; kingdom Metazoa; phylum Chordata; class Aves; order Passeriformes; family Sylviidae; genus Chamaea; species Chamaea fasciata. The sequence continues at coordinate 46,808 of NW_027094376.1, forward strand.
AAAATCAAACTGACAATGTAGAAAATGGTCTGGTTGATAGAATCCTTTTAATCATTGCCCTGCCAACAAGTGGCTCACAATAAAAACATAAACAAATCACAGAGAAATGAGAGGTTTTGGTTCTCTTTAGGAGCCCATTGGTGCATCCCACAGCAGCGTTCACTTGTGGATAACACAGAGTGTGGAATCTCCCTGAGTGTCCAACAGGTCCATGGGATTGTTCCCTACCTGTAGGGAAGCAACCCAGCCCATAGGGAAGGCTTTGGTTTGCCCATATTTCGGAACTCTTCCAGTTTTTCTTCCTTCCCACCCTGAAACTTGGTTTACTTCCCATGGCTTCTCCTGACAAAAAGGGAGAAACTCTGTGCATCCTTGGAACAGCGCACAGGAATCCGTGGAAATGGCCGTGTGTCCCTCAGGGTCTGCTTCCCTGGTAAATGCCCTCCAGCCTGCCCTGAATTCCCCTGTCAGGGCGCTCCCTGCTCCTGCTGGGACACCCCTGTTCCCCAGATCCGTGCGTGGAGCCCCTGCTCAATATTTCCACCTTTCCTTCTCTTCTGGTGTCCACATCCTGAACCCAAATATTCCTTCTGGAAGGTTCCAAAGGGCTGCAGGTTTTGTTCAAGAGAGAGGGGCCCGGTCAGGTTGTTGAGCAGAAGGGTGTGGGACTTGCAGAACTTCTTGGGCTCTTTCAGCCCCTCGCTTTTGTCAGGGACAAAATGATCATTTGCTTCATTTCCGGACTGCTGTCCACACAGCTGCCCCTGCAGGGGGGTTTCCGGCCAGCCCTGCTCTGAAAACCATCAAAGGCCCTCGCAGAGCCACTGCTTGGGCTCCCATTGGCTTTTGAGCTTCTTGCAGGGCTCAGCAAACCACAGCCAGGCCTTTTCCTGCCACAGAATTCTCACCTTTGCAGCAGCTCTAAAGCTGCCAGAATCAAAGCCAAGGGGGCGGGGGGACCCTCAGGTCGTGGCTGCCACCTGGGGCTGGGCAGAGCAGGGCTGGGCAGTGCCCATCCCTGTGCACTGGGGCTGGGCCATGGCTGGGCCCCACGCTTGGATGGCCGCGGGCTTCAAGGAGGAGGAGTTGGGGAGCTCCTTCCTGCCTGGGGCTCCATTCCCAACCTGCTCTTGCCAGCTCACATCATCTCTTAGGGATGGTCCTTATTCTCTTATTCTCTTATTCTCTTATTCTCTTATTCTCTTATTCTCTTATTCTCTTATTCTCTTATTCTCTTATTCTCTCTTAGCAACAAGAGGCAGAAAACTCTTGGAGAGAAAGAAAACGAGGAAAAATCCTGACCACCAACACACTAAAACCAGGAGCTGCTGCCCCTCTCCCTGTCAGTGGAGGTACAAATGGTAAAGATCCCAAAGGGCTGAGACAAGAACAATTTCCTGCAACAGCAATGAGAGGACAAAACCAACAGCAATCGAAACAAGATTCAGAATCAAAAAGTTCACAAAAGAAACAATTTCCAGGGAAAGCTCCCAACAAGGAACAAACCCCGGATCCTTCCTCCAGCATCCATAACACACGAGAACCCTTCTGGCACTGCCCTCACAGCACTGTGAAAATTGCATTTTTTTTCAATGGAAATGGCTGATTTAGCCCCAATTTGATGCTGCAGGGCTGAGACCATGTAAATCAAGATAGGCTGAAGCTGTTGGGGCCTACCCCTGCTCTCTCCTGATCCTTCCTCTATTCCCCAGTGGGGTTCCAGACCTGAGGGCTTGGGGCACTTTGAATTTACAGGGTTTTGGGAGAAAACCTGCTCCAAACTTCTCCATCCTTGCTGGTACCCCGCAGGATCTGAGCTGGCAAGAGCAGCTTGGGAATGGAGCCCCAGGCAGGAAGGAGCGCCCCAACTCCTCCTCCTTGAAGCCCGCGGCCATCCAAGCGTGGGGCCCAGCCATGGCCCAGCCCCAGGGCACAGGGATGGGCACTGCCCAGCCCTGCTCTGCCCAGCCCCAGGTGGCAGCCACGACCTGAGGGTCCCCCCGCCCCCTTGGCTTTGATTCTGGCAGCTTTAGAGCTGCTGCAAAGGTGAGAATTCTGTGGCAGGAAAAGGCCTGGCTGTGGTTTGCTGAGCCCTGCAAGAAGCTCAAAAGTCAATGGGAGCCCAAGCAGTGGCTCTGCGAGGGCCTTTGATGGTTTTCAGAGCAGGAAGGGGTGGAAACCCCCCTGCAGGGGCAGCTGTGTGGACAGCAGTCCGGAAATGAAGCAAATGATCATTTTGTCCCTGACAAAAGCGAGGGGCTGAGAGAGCCCAAGAAGTTCTGCAAGTCCCACACCCATCTGCTCAACAACCTGACCAGGACCCTCCTTCTTGAACAAAACCTGCAGCCCTTTGGAACCTTCCAGAAGGAATATTTGGGTTCAGGATGTGGACACCAGAAGAGAAGGAAAAGTGGAAATATTGAGCAGGGGCTCCACCCACGGATCTGGGGAACAGGGGTGTCCCAGCAGGAGCAGGGAGTGCCCAGACAGGGGAATTCAGGGCAGGCTGGAGTGCATTTACCAGGAAAGCAGACCCTGAGGGACACACGGCCATTTCCACGGATTCCTGTGCGCTGTTCCAAGGATGGACAGAGTTTCTCCCTTTTTGTCAGGAGAAGCCATGGGAAGTAAACCAAGTTTCAGGGTGGGAAGGAAGAAAAACTGGAAGAGTTCCGAAATATGGGCAAACCAAAGCCTTCCCTATGGGCTGGGTTGCTTCCCAGCAGGCAGGGAACAATCCCATGGACCTGTTGGACACTCAGGGAGATTCCACACTCTGTGTTATCCACAAGTGAACGCTGCTGTGGGATGCACCAATGGGCTCCTAAAGAGAACCAAAACGTCTCATTTCTCTGTGATTTGTTTATGTTTTTATTGTGAGCCACTTGTTGGCAGGGCAATGATTAAAAGGATTCTATCAACCAGACCATTTTCTACATTGTTAGTTTGATTTTTGGTGAGTTTATTTTTTTATGGGGAAAAGAAAAAAAGGTCTTTTGGGAAAATATTTTTGCTTTTATTTCACGGTTGTATAATTTTGTCTCAGCCAAATGGGCCTAAGGGAATTCAACCAAATTTAGGCTGGCATTTACCTTCATCAGGGCAAGGTTGTATCAACTGACCCCTTTAAGTTTGGGCAGCCCAAAGGTCACAGAGCCCCACTGGGGACAGGGAGAATGCTCAGGCCCCCCCAGGATGTGCCACCTCTGGGACAGGAATCCCCAGGGACGTGGCACCCCCAGAACGAGGACCCCTCGGGCCAAAACCCTGGGACAAGACCCACACATGACCACAGCAGAGGAGCCCTTTTCCCTCAGGGCAGGACCCCTCTGGATGTGGTCCCCCAAAACAGAACCCATGTCCTCACCTCAGCATCTTCCTTCTTCTGCAGGAAAGAGAAAGTGAAAATCTTTCATCCCCCACAGCCCCCAACCACTGCCTGCACCCCCCAGCCCCCTTTGCCCCTTTCTGGGATCCCCCCACCTGCTCAGGTGTTCCCTGGGATGGCTGAGTCAGGAAATGGGGGGATGGGAAAAGCCCAGGGGTGTGTGGGGCACAGACCCAGAGCCTCCACCCTGGGGTGCCCCCTGGCCATGAGCACACTGTGGGGGCTGTGCTGGGCTCTGAGTCACCCCAAAATCTGAGGCACCCAGGGAAGGAGCTGTGACCCCCGCGCCCACCCAGCCACTCACTGCCCATCCCTGGGACCCCCATCCCCCTGGAAACCCGACCATGGGACCCCCTTTCCTTTGGTCTCTCCTCCCTGGGACCCCCATCCCAGGACTCCCATTGCCCAGGACCATCATTGCTTTGATCCCATCCCATGGGCTACTTCTTCCCCCAGAACCCCCCTTCCCAAGGGTCTCCTTTTCTCCCCTGGAGCCCCAACCCTGGGACCTACACCCCATGACCCCAAACCCCTGGGGCAACATTTTCCTGCACGACCCCCATCCCTGAATCCCCTCAGGTATGGAGACCCCCAATTCCCTTGGACTTCCATTCCCCTGGACACCCATCCTTGGATCCCCACAAGCCCTGAGCCCCCACTCCTGGGAACACCATCCCCCACTGAGCCCCCTCTCCTGGGAACACCATCCCCCACTGAGCCCCCAGACTATCCCGTAATGTCCCCAGCCTGTCCCCTACTGTGTCTCCACGTTTCCCTCGCCCTGCCCCCATCAAGGGCCACCTACACGTGGGGACAAGACGTGACCTCGTTTCCTTCCTCTTCATCCGAAGAGCCGCCACCCAGGGGACCGGTGGCCACAGCAGCGAGTGACAGCCAGTCCACATGGCTGGGGACACGGGGATGGCCGGGAAGGTGGCGCTGCTCCTGTGGGGTGAGTGCCCCGGGCACGGGCCTGACACCCCGGGGATGGGCCCTGGTGAGGCAGAGACCGGTGGGGAGGGGGCACAGGGGGGCTGCGGGGTGCCCTGAGGTCCCCAATGAAAGCAGTGCCTCTCAATGGGCATGGACCCCAGTGTGACAAGAGCCCTGGGGTGGCTGTGGGGACAGGAACAGGGGAACTGGGATGTGGGGACAGGAAGAAGGGGATAGAGATATGGAGACAAGGATGTGGCAAAAGGAACCTTGGGGCTGGGGCAGCAGTGGGGACATGGGAACAGGGATACAGGGACAGGGACTAGGGCCATGTCCCATGCAGATGGGCTATGGGGACAGGTGCCATTGGAATGGGATCATGGGCACAGGGACATGGGGATGTGGCAGTGGGGACACGTGCAGTAAGTCTGGGTGGAAGTGACCTGTGCAAACATGGGGTGTCCACAGTGTCCCCATGTCCTGCCTTAACCCAGGGTGACGGAGGTGTCCCTGTCCTGAAGACCTCTCTGCTACACCAGTGTTCCCCTTGGGGAATGTTTGGGGATGGACAGCACACCTCACCCCCCAGGTGCTTCTGTCCCTGCAGGGCAACCCCATCCAGCCCCTGTCCCTTCTCTCTTCCAGCCCTGACCCTCGACCTCGCTGGTGAGTCCTCAGGGGATGCCATGTCCCCACCCTGCTGTCCCCAGCCCCGTGGCGGCCTTGGCAGGCTGGTGTCCCCTGTCACTCACAGACACCCAGACCACCCAGCTCCTGGTGGAGCCCCCGTGGATACCAGCGGTGCTGTGGGACCGGGTGACACTGACCTGCCAGGGCTCGGGGACAGCCGTTGCCACCACCTGGTACAAGGACGGGCAACGCTGGGGGCAGGACAGACACGACCGCTTCACTGTCACCGAGAGTGGCACCTACAAGTGTCAGAGACGTGGCAGTGGGCTCAGCCCCCCCGTGGCAGTCTTAAATGGTGAGGAGGGGATCATAAATGGTCACGGTGGCCCCGTGATAGGTCTGGGTGAGTTCCACTCCATGAGTGGCCTCACAACTCTTGGGTGGCAAGAGCTTGTCCCCTGCACTCAGGGACATCCCAGTGCATCCCAGTGGGATGGGAACCCTGTGGTGACACTTGTGTCATGGGGTTGCTCCTGGTGTCCCTGGGATCCTCTTGCATAATGGAGACTCCACCCAGATATCCCATGTGCTTTGGGCACCCACCTTGGACCTGTCTCGAGCCCCTCAGTTTTATGGGACCCTCCTGTCCCACAGACCAGCTGGTGCTGCAGTTGCCAGCCCTGACACTGCTGGAAGGGGACACGGTGACACTGCGCTGCCGGGCCATGCACGACATGTCGGTCAGCAGGGTGCGATTTTACCAGGATGGGAAGGATCGGGGGTGGGCCCTCAGGGGGGCCAAGCTGTCCCTGTCCCCCCTGGAGCTGCACCACAGAGGCCACTACCACTGCGAGGGCTCGGTGGGCTTATGGCCATCATTGTCACCTCCAGTGACAGTGACAGTGCACGGTGAGCACCCCCATGGCTGGATCTCCAATATCCTGACACCCCCAAAGCCCCTTCCCAGTGGACTCAGTCACAGTCCTCCCCTCCCCTCTCCTTCCCAGAGCTCTTCACGGTGCCGGTGCTGGAGGGTCCCCCCGAGCTCACTGAGGGCTCCCCCCTCAATCTCAGCTGCCTCAGCACCCCCAGTCCCCTGCGGCCCCAAGTGCCCCTCCAGCACCTCTTCTACCGGGACGGGCAGTTGGTGGGGGGCCCACAGGTGTTCCCACAGATCCTGATGCCCGCCGTGGAGCTCTCCCACTCGGGATATTACAGCTGCCAGGTGCGCTCTGAGGGGGGGATCGTGCAGAAGAGCAGCGCCTGGCTCCGCGTCACAGTGCACAGTGAGTTCAGGGACGGGCACGGGGAGCCTGCACAGCCTCACTGCAGCCACACCCCATTACTGCCCAGACCGCTTATGCCTGTTGGGGGTCATCCATCCTTTCCCATGTCCCTTGCCAAATCCCCCAACCCTTCCTGGGTACCCCCATCTTTCCTCTCAAGTTTTTCCACGTCCCCCCATCACTGCTCGGGTCTCCCTCCGTGTCCACCCAGCCCTCACTGGGTCCCGTCACCCGTTCCTGGGTCAACCCCACCCCTCTCTGATCTCCCCTCATTATCCTCAGGTCCCACCATACCCTCCCTCTGGTGCCCTCTCATCCTGCTCCCTGAACCCCCCATCATTCCTTGGGGTTCCTTTCCAAGCCCCCCATCAAATCTCTGCCCCATCTTCCTCCCTGGGGTTCCCGTGACCCTTGACAACTCCCCCGTGTCCCTCACTGTCCCCTGGTTTCTCCCCCCCTGTCCTGCAGGGGTCCCGCTCTCGGGGGTGTCAGTGTGGGCGCAGCCCCCCGGGGGACAGGTGGCACTGGGGGACCGCCTGGTGCTGAACTGCACAGTGGCCACGGGGACAGGTCCTCTGTCCTTCACCTGGCACCGAGGGGGCTCAGAGACACTACTGGGCACCGGCCCCCACCTGGAGCTGCACCATGTTGGGGACAATGACAGCGGCCACTATCACTGCCGGGTCAGTGATGGGGACAGTGTGGCCGAGAGTGTCCCTGTAAATGTCACCGTCCTTGGTAAGCAGGACCCTCGGGCTGGGGGTGGCCTCACCACCTCATCATCCAGGAAACTCTCATCCCCGTGTCCCTGTCCCTCTTGCTGGCTTCCAGCACCTCCCCCCATCCTCAGACCCACCTCTCTCTCCGCAGTGCCCGTGGCCAATGCCACCATCACCCCTGGTCCCCTGTCACACCAGGTGCACGCAGGTGACCCCGTGACCCTGCACTGCTCAGTGCAGGTGGGCTCAGCCCCTGTCAACTTCACCTGGCTGCACAACGGCCGGGAGGTGGCCCAGGGTCCCATCCTGGAGCTTGGGGACGTGGATGTGGGACATTCGGGCACCTACCAGTGCGTGGCCACCAACCAGCTGGGACAGGACGGGCACCGCGTGTTCCGGGCACTCAGCCCTGAGCTGGCCCTGGAGGTGACACTGCAGGGACCCAAGGGCACAGGTGGGGTCACACAGGGTCACCCGTTAGTGCGGGACCCCTGGGGTGATGGGTGATCCCGATGTTTCCTTCTCTGTTTCTTGCAGTGGCCGCAGGGGTTGGTGGGTCCCTTTTCCTCCTGGTCCTGCTTGTGGCTGTAATTGTGACCTGGCACCGGTGGCACCGCCTGGGTGGGTGACAGTGAGGAGACGGGGGTCCCAGGGAGCAGTGGAAAGCGCCTCAGATTCAGGGAACAATAAGTCGGCATCCATAGTTTTACAATTCTAACCTTGGCTGGGAATCCTGTAAGGTTTGGGGAATGCTGGAGGGTCCTGCAGGCATGTTGGGGGTTCTTTCAGAGGTCCTGTGTTTGTTTTGGGGAGTCCCTCTCCCTTCTGGGCTTTGGGTTCTTGCCACCGAGTTGGTTGGGGACACTGGGGAGGTTCATGAATTCTGGGGCGCTTCAGGAGTTCTTGGGGGCCCTGTGAGGAACTGAGGGTCCCGTGGGGGTTCAGGAATCCTGAGAGGGGTCAGGGCCCCAGGGACCCCATAGTCATTTTTCCCCTCTTTCCTCTGCAGCCACCAGGAAGCACCAGAAAAGGTGAGCGGGGGTCTCCAACTGTAGCCCCTCTTTTACACCCACTCCACTACTCTCCATCCCTTCCCACACATCCCCTTTATCCCCACAGGGCCCCCCCGGAGCCCCCAACCCCCCCAGAGGAGGGGGAGGTTCTGTACACCCATGTCGTGAACACCAAACAGGCACAGCGTGAGTACAGTGCTGTGGGGGGAACAATGACACCTCACCCACTGGTGTCACCCCCCCCCCTTGGTACCCCCAACTGGTTTCTCCTGCAGGGTCCCCCCATGTCACCGTCCCCCAGGAACCGCAGGTGACCTACGCAGAGCTGCCAGGACCCCACGGAAAACCACAGGAGCCCAGTGACATCTTTGAGACTGTGCCGTAACACTAAGGGGGCAGTGGGGGACACAGGGGTCCCCACCTATGTGTGTGCTGCCACTAAAATCTGCCCCTCCCCCTGCCAGTGGAGGCTCAAAAGGCAAAGATCCCAAAGGGCTGAGAGAAGAACCGTTTCCTGCAAACAGCAATGAGAGAACAAAACCAACAGCAACAGCGGCAACAAGATTCAGAATCCAAAGGTGAATTTCCAAGGAAAGTCCCCAACAAGGAATAAACTCTGGACCCTTCCCCCAGCACATTTTCTCCACCAGAGGAACCTGGCAGGGCCCTGGACCTTCATTGCTCTGATGGCCAAAGCAGCCATCAGGAGGCTCTGGATTCTCTTCTGCCCTGTCTCAAACCCCTCCTCTGCTGTGCTCTCCACATGATGATGTCACAAAGGCCCTGTGGGTGTTCCTGAGTCTCCCCCTTTTCCAGGGCAGTCAGGATCGGGCCATGGCACAGGGTGAGCTGTCACAGACAGGAAAAGTTTGATGTCTGGAAACATTTTGGAACACCAGTGTGTGGCTGGGGTGGGTCAGGCCTTGCTTTGGGTGAGAAAGGGTCCCATCTGTCAAACCCAGCTCCTGAGTGGCCGGGTGACCACAAGTCCCACCTGGAGGGAGGGCCCTTGGTGGCCCAAGGGCTGCAAAGGCAGAGCATGAGGTGGCCCTGTGTCTGGCCGTGTCTTCTCTTGGAGTGTTTGTCCCATCCATGCTGGAACCCAGGACCTGTCAACTGTCTTGGTTTAAAAAAGAAATGTCTGCCAAGGAAAGCGGGAACCTTCCTGGAATGGAAAGAAGACCCATGCCGAAAAATTTGTACGATTTCAGAAAATAAAGGGTTTCCAGGAAAAATTGCAGGAAAATGTATAACAGCTATTTACGAGAAAAGTTTAAGAACAAACGGTGTAGGGACATCCGAGGACGGCAGGAAACAGGGAACTCTGCAAACCTGAGACACTTACAGAAATATGAGGTTTTATTGCAAGGCTCGTGGGTTAAAAGGGGGTTTGCCTTCAGCCACCAGCCTCGGCTGAAGGGAAGCCTCAAGGAGAGAGAGATATGAGGTAAAAGCAAAAGGCGTGAGAGCAAGGAGTAAGAAGGGAAAAGGGCAAAAGGGCCAAAGAGGGCAAAAAGCAGGGCTGAGGACCCCATCACCATACATTATATCTTCTTCTCTAATGAATATTCTACTTTACATTAACCAACCGGCGCGAGATACAAAACTTACAAACTTTGCATGCAGCCTAGGAGAACTACTATGTTACCACACTAATCTATTCTAAACTCTAAAGGCTACTTTCTTATCTAATTTTCCCCTTATACCTTGGTAGGGCTACTCCCTGGAACTCCTTTTTGTCTGTTATCACCCAACCCATCACCAACTAATCACCGTCTTCCTGCATGCCATGCCTACATCTCAAAGCTAGCTTTCATTTCTATATCCCTCACAGGTTTTATATTTACAGTATTTCTTGTCAGGAAACCATATTTGCAGGCTTTCCCTGCCTCATCTTTCTCAACAAAACGGAACAAACAACATCACAAAACCAGAACTTTCCCACCCGCTCAGGGCTGGTTTTTCATCTTTGGTGCATTTATGAGCACGTCCACTAGGGGGTGCTGCCGAGAGCACGCCAGGCCAGCAGGGGGCGCTGCAGGGAGCACCCCCGGCCTGCAGGGGGCGCTGCAGGGAGCACTCCCGGCCTGCAGGGGGCGCTGCAGGGAGCACCCCCGGCCTGCAGGGGGCGCTGCAGGGAGCACCCCCGGCCTGCAGGGGGCGCCCCGGGGCCAGCTCGAACCCCTCAGGGCCGATGGCGGCCTCGGCCGGGAGGGAGGAGGGGAAATCGCTCCTTTTGCATACTCGCGGCCACCAATCGGTCCCGGCACCACCGCCGGCAGCGGGCTGGAGCGGCCAAGGCAGCAGGTTGGATCCTAGTGCCGAGCGGCAGCCTAGCAGCGCCCCGGGGCCAGGCACACGCCCTGTGCAACACACGCGACCGCTCTTCCCGATCCTGAATGGAGGGAAGGCAGCACCGACTGCCCGGCCAAGTCTCGGCTCACAACAGCACCTCTTGCGACTTTGCGTCATAGTTCCTGAAAACCCGCAGCCTTTTCCCCTTTTCCTCCTTCAGCCGTGGCACAGCAGCTTTGGGAACGTTGAATTCTCCTGGAATCATGAGGAAAGCAGGTGCTCAGTGCTGCCCCTGCCAGGGCTCCTCAGGGGGCTCCAGCCCACATTTGGAGTTCCTGCTCTTCCTGGGCCACTGCTGGTCCTGACACAGCAGCCGCAGGGAGACGAGGAGAGGAAGAGGAGGAGAGCAGAGCCACAGCCCCGAGGGCTCTGCAGCTGCAGCTGGAGCACAGGGACAGCCTGGGCTGGAAGCAGTGACTTGAGAGGGCAAAATGGGGCGAAATTGGAGCTGGTTGGGCCAATGTCCCTGGTTCTGCTCTGGGTGCTGCAGGCCCTTAACGAGGTGTTGGAATTAGGGCTGGGGTTCCTAAAGTTCAGCCGTGCTCCTAAACCACCCCCATCCGCAAACACATGGCTCTGCTGCCTCTCCCTGGGATTTTGAGCATTGGACATGTTTTGGGGGTCAGATGCCCCCAGCTCAGCCCACAAGGACCTATTTTGGCTTCTGGGAAGGTTTTCTGGTGATTTTTATGGGTGTTGGAGATGATTCAGTGCCTGTGCCAGGTGGCTGGTGTTTCAGGCTGGCCGGCCAGCAAGGCCGAGCTGGAGCAGCGGCTGAGGTGGGAGCGGCTGGAGCAGGTGGCCACGGGAACAGCACCTGGCCGTGCAGGTGGAGCAGGAGTGCCAGGAATTGCTCAGGGTGCTCAGGTGAGGCCCACGGGGCCGGGGCATGGTGGGGCACTGCTTGCCATTCGTGCTGCCCCGAGATTTTGGGACAGAGCAGTGACACCCATCAGCGTCCTAAACCCCATCAGGGCTCGGGCACAGCCTCCCAGCAGGTCCCAGACCAGGCCTTGGGGATGATTTGGGCACTCCTGGGCTTGTTCCCGACAAAGGGCAGCGCTCCGGGAGCAGTTGGCACATCCCGAAGGATCAGCCCGGGGCTGCTGGAGCCCCAGTGCTGCGGGCAAGGACGGCGGGAGGGAGCCGGGCCCCGCTCAGGCGGCGCTGCCCGAGGAACGTCTCATCCTGCAGGAGCTCGGGAGCCTCTGCCGGTGCCCGCCCTGCGGCTGTCGGGGGGCAGCGGCTGGGAGGGGCCGGGATGGAGGGACCGGGACCCCCGTGGGGAGCCCCGAGGGTGGAGGAACCGAAATGGCCGAGGGGAGACCCCGGCAGGGCGGGGGAGCAGAGACCCTGCGCTGGGCTCTGCGGAAAGGAGGGACCGGCACGGTGGTCCCAGAGCACTGGGAAGGGGCCCGGCTGCCATCGCGCTGCGAGTGCCAGGACTGTCACTGGGAGACTGAACCGAGAGTGACAGCGTGTCCGAAGCCAATGTCGCGATGATGTGTCGGGACCGGCCGTTGCCAGGGGAATGCCCCCACAGCTTTGGGCACTCGGAATGGGCGAGGCAGGGGCGGGGCTGAGCCCGGTCTATTCCCCGAGTGTTGGAGGTTAAGTTTGTTCCTTCTTTCTCTGGGGAATTTTTTCCCCACGGGTTGCCAAGGGGACCGGGTGTTGGATACTTGAGAGTGCTTGGCTGAAACAAAGAGCTAGACAAAAGGTGGAAGGAGAAAATAACGCAAATAAAAGACACAGCTTGAGGCAGCTGCGTGCTTTTCTGCTTCCGGCGTTCAGAAGACGCGTGTCAGCCGCTCCTCAAAAATCTCAGCCGCCGCAAAGCACGCCGAGCAGAAGCTGCGCCGCTTTTCTGCCTCGCCTTCAAGCTGCTTCGGCGCTGCTCCTCTTGCTGCAGCGTGACCCTGCACTCCCTGCGCTGCCGAGACATCCTGCCCCTGCCTGCCGGAACACCCTGCCATCCCAGCTACCAGCCCGAGACTTTTCCACTGTTCCAGCTTGGTGCTCTGAGAATCCTGCAAAAACACCAAAACCAAACTGCCCTGGGTTTTGTGAAACAAAGCCCTCAAAGTTCTTGGTACTGTTGTCGTTTGTCATTAATGCTGTAGTTGTTTGGTGGAAAAGGGAGGTTTTTTTGTGTTTGTTTGCTTTGTATTACATACTAGTAAAGAACTGCTATTCCTATTTCCCAAATCTTTGCCAAAGAGCCTCTGATTGTAATTTTACCTAGCAGATACCTGTCTTCCTAAACCAAGACAGATTTTGGCGCCCAACGTGGGGCTTGAGAGCACTGAGAAAAAAAAAAGGAAGAGAAATAGCAGTTCTTAACTAACCTAGTACTTTCTTTTGTGTGCGTTAGATATAAAAACCTCATTAAGCTGCATCATGTAGTCTAACTTAGCCTAGTTTGAGTAGCATGTGGTTGTGGCTGTATTCCTTCCATTTGCAAGCCCTTATCTAAACATGAGCCCTATAACTAAGGCTACTGTGACTGTCATCCAGTTTATTTTATGGCTTAATAAAGTGAAAAACTCATAGATTTTTAATTTCCTCTAGAAGGCAGGCACATAGATTCAAAGCTATCGTACACTAACTGTGTGTTTTTGGAGTTACTTTAACAATAGTACCTACTGTGAAAAAATGACACCAGAAGAAGTTTCTTTTTCCCAACCCTTTACCCATCTCTTTAAGTCTGCCCCACCAGTTTTTGAAAGATTTAAATCCTCTCTGAATGCTAATGATATCATACAATGGCTAGTGCTGCTAATATGCGTATTCTGTTTAGCATTCAGAGATAAGGGAAGATTGACCTAAATAACCACCCTAATACCTACCCCACAGAATAGAAACGATACCCCAGAGCCTGACTCTGCCCCACAGCCTGCCTCAGAAAAAACCCACCCGGATTGGGTTGAAGTTCTAGTAAAAAAAATAAGCCAAATGCTGAAAGAGTACATTTCCCCAGCTCATGAAAAACCCTCCCCCTGCCCCGAAAAAGCAGAGACTAATAGTGCAGCAGTAAAACCCACAAATGTTACAACTGTCCAAGTTCCAGCTAAACCACAAAGACAGCCACAGCCAGCAGCAGTCGCCCCTGTAGAAACAAGAAAGTATAAAGTGAAATCGTCAAATCCTGATATTAAGGGTAAAAAAAGAAAGTCCTCACAGCCCACAAAAGAGCCACAAGTTAAGATCATCACTAAGTCCCTGACATATAAAAGTCTACGTAATCTGCAAAAAAATATTGCACGACGAAGACGTGAGGCTTATACAGCCTGGCTACTTCGAGTCTAGGACCTTATGAGTACAGGTGTGCAACTAAATAGTGCTGAAGCAAAGAATTTAAAACCCTTGACCCAAGACTCAAGTATAAATCAGGTATTTGTAAGAAAGCAAAAGCCCCTTCCCCTTTGGGAACGACTTCTAATGAGTGTAAAAAAGAGATTTGTCCACAGAGACAAAATACAAGAGCACAACAATAGAATGCGATAGAAAACCCTTGAAGAAAGAATCCAACAGTTGAGAGAAGTGGCAGTATTGGAAGTACTTTTTAAAAAGACCGGACAGCATGATAATGACCCCGACAAGGTTAAATGCACAGGGCACATGTTGTGGAATCTGGCAACTCATAGACCATCCCAATACGCCACATTCATCACAACAATTAATGCCGAAGATAACCGAGAGACAGTGAGTTCTGTTGCCAACAAGCTCAGAAATTATGAAAGTATGATCAGTGGCCCAATGCAAGCTCATGTCTCTGCAGTAGTGAAGAAACTCAAAGAAGAGATAAAAGAAGTAAGAAAAGAGATGAGAAGAAACAGTTCCCATGTAGCACCAGTGCAAGTCACAAGCCCCAAAATCAGAGCCCAACATCCCCCAGCGAAAAAGAGAGGGTACACCCCTCGAGCTGACCTGTGGTTTTATCTGCGAGACCATGAAGAAGACATAAGAGCGTGGCATAGAAAACCTACTTCTGTCCTAGCAGCACGAGTACGTGAGCTCAAAGAAAAAAACGCTAACAGAAAAAGTTCCACTAAAATGAAAGTAGCCTCAGCCTCCCATGAGCCAGCTGCCAAGTATTACAAAAGTAAAAATGCTGTGTCAGATTCCCTCGAAAGAACCTCTACCATGTATGTCCAAGAAAAGAATAATAACCAGTGCTAGAGAAGCCCTGCCTCTAGCCAAAAAGAAACACAAAAAAATCGAGTTTTTTAGACTGTGTAGATTCGATAGCCTAGCACATCAGAGCCACAAAAATATAAAGCTTTAGTAGATACTAAGTCGCAGTGTACTCTAATACCATCAAAACATGTGAGAGCAAAACCAATTTCCATTGCCGGAGTGACGAAGAGATCACAAAAACTGACTCTAGTTGAAGCCAAAGTGAGCCTGACCAAGAAAGAGTGGCAAAAACTTCCGATTGTGACCAGCCCAGAAGCTCCATATATTCTAAGCATAAACTTCCTCAAAAATGAATATTATAAAGACCCTAAAAAACTCAAATAAGCTTTTAAAATAGCTGCTGTAAAGACAGAAAACATTAAACAGTTAAACACCTTGCCGAGACTATCAGAGAACCCATCTGCAGTGAGACTCCTAAAAGTAGAAGAACAACAAGTACCTGTTGCCACCTCGACAATGCACCGTCAGCAGTATCAAACAAATCAAAACGCCGTAATCCCCATCCACAAAATGATCCGTAAGCTAAAAAGCCAAAAAGTAGTCAGCAAAACCCACTCACCCTTCAACAGCCCCATCTGGCCTGTGCGCAAGTCTAATAAAAAATGAAGACTGACTGTAAACTATCGTGCATTGAATGAAGTGACTCCACCGCTGAGCGCTGCTGTGCTGGACATGCTAGAACTTCAGTACAAGCTGAAGTCCAAAGCAGCGAGGTGGTATGCCACTATTGACATTGCCAATGCATTTTTCTCCATTCCTCTGGCTGCAGAATGCAGGCCTCAGTTTGCTTTCACCTAGAGAAGCGTGCAGTACACCTAGAACCAGCTGCCCCAAGAATAGAAACACAGCCCCACCATCTGCCATAAGCTGATCCAGGCTGCACTAGAAAAGAATGAAGCTCCAGAACATCTACAGTACATTGATAACATCATTGTGTGAAGAAAGACTGCAGCTGAAGTGTTCGAGAAAAGAAAAAAGATCATCCAGATTTTGCTGAAAGCCAAGTTTGCCATCAAGAAGAGCAAAATCAAAAGACCTGCCAGAGAAATCCAGTTCCTGGAAGTAAAGTAGCAAGATAGACAGCGGCAAATCCCCACTGAAGTCATTAATAAGATCACAGCAATGTCTCCACCGACCAGCAAAAAAAAAACACAAGCTTTCCTAGGAGCCATAAGTTTTTAGAGGATGCACATTCCTGAGTACAATCAAATCGTGAGCCCTCTCTACCTAGTTACCCGCAAGAAAAACAATTTCCACTGAAGCCCTGAACAGCAACAAGCCTTTGCCCAAATCAAGCAAAAAATTGCTCATGCAGTAGCCCTTAGCCCAGTCAAAACGAAACCAAATGTGAAAAATGTGCTTTATTCTGCAGCCAGGAACAACAGTTTGTCCTAGAGCCTTTGGCAAAAAGTACCAAAGAAAACCCGAAGCCGACCACTAAAATTCTAAAGTCAAAGTTACAAAAAATCTAAAGCCAACTACACTCCCACAAAGAAAGAGATCTTGGCTGCCTATGAAAGAGTTCAAGCCGCCTCAAAAGTGATTGGCACAGAAGCACAACTCCTCTTAGCACCCCGACTACCAGTGCTAAGGTGGATGTTTAAAAGAAAAGCTCCCTCCACACACCATGCCACCGATGCCACATAAAGCAAATAAACTGCCCTCATCACACAGCGTGCCCGTATTAAAAACCCAAATCGCCCTGAGATTTTAAAGATAATTACAAACTAGCCAGAAAAAAAAAACTTCAGTTTCACAAACAAAAAAGAGCAAGTGACACAAGCTGAAAAAGCTCCTCCATACAACCAACTGCCAGCAAAAAAAACACACTACGCTCTTTTCACTAATAGTTCCTGTCGCATCGTAAAAATGAACCGTAAGTAAAAAGCAGCCGTATAAAGCCCCACACGACAAGTTGCAGAAGCCACTAAAAGAAACAGAAAATCAAGTCAGCTTGCTAAACTCAAAGCTGTTCAATTAGCCCTTGACATTGCTAAAAAAAAAAAGTAGCCAAAACTCTACCTCTACACTAATTCGTAGATAGTAGCCAATACTCTGTAGAGCTGGCTAGAAAAGTAAAAAAAAGCCAACTAGCAGCGTAAAAAAAAACCAATCTGAGCTGCTGATAAATAAAAAAACGTTGCCACTCGTGTAAAAAAGCTGCCTATGAAAGTCCGCCATGTAAATACCCATGTTCCCAAAAGTCAAGCTAATGAAAAACACCAAAACAACAAGCAAGTAGATCAAGCTGCCAAAATAGAAGTGTCAAAGATAGATTTAGATTAGCAACACAAAAAAGAGTTGTTCCTAGCCCGATAAGCCCATGATGCCTCAGGTCATCAGGGCAAAAATGCCACCTATAAGTGAGCCCGAGACCGAAAAGTAAATTTAACCATAGACAGTATTTCTCAAATTATCCATGACTGTAAAACATGTACTGCAATCAAGCAAGCCAAGCAAGTGAAGCCCTTATAGTATAGTAAGCAGTAGTCCAAATATAAATATGAAGAAACCTAGCAGATTAACTACATCACCCTTCCCCAAACCCGCCAAAGCAAGCGTTATGTGCTAACCATAGTGAAAGCCACCACTAGATAATTAAAAACCTACACTGTGCCTCATGCTACTGCCCGAAACACCATCCTAAGCCTAAAAAAACAAGTCCTGTAAAAACATAGCACCCCTAAAAAAATCAAGTCAAACAATAAGACTCATTTCAAGAATAGTCTTATAAGCACCTAGGCTAGAAAACATGGCATTGAGTAAGTGTACCATATTCCTTATCATGCACCAGCGGCCGAAAAAGTTGAACAGTGCAATAGCCTGCTTAAAACTACCTTAAAAGCACTGAGTAAAAAAACCTTTAAAAATTGAGATACTAATTTAGCAAAAGCCACCTGGTTGGTGAACACTCGAGGTTCCACCAACCGAACAAGTCCTGCCCAATCTGAGCCCTTGCAAAAGACAAACAAAAATAAAGTTCCAGTGGTACACATAAGAAGTATGCTGAAAAAAACTGTTTAGATTAATCCAGCCTCCAGCAAAGACAATCCCATCCGTGGGGTTGTCTTCGCTCAGAAACCAGGTTGCACCTGGTAAGTGATGCAAAAAGATAAAGAGACCCGATGCATACCTCAAAAAAACCTTGTTTTAAAGTAAACTACCCATAACAATGTGGCTGCATCCATATTTGCATATATATATATGTATTTTTAATAGTTAAAACTCAATGTAATATGTTTGTATAAGAAAAAAATTCGGGGTGGATAATGTTGGAGGTTAAGTTTGTTCCTTCTTTCTCTAAGGAATTTTTTCCCCACGAGTTGCCAAGAAGACCGGGTGTTGGATACTTGAGAGTGCTTGGCTGAAACAAAAAAATAGACAAAAAGTAAAAAGAAAAAATAACGCAAATAAAAGACACAGCTTGAGGCAGCTGCGTGCTTTTCTGCTTCCGGCGTTCAGAAGACGCGTGTCAGCCGCTCCTCGAAAATCTCAGCCGCCGCAAAGCACGCCGAGCAGAAGCTGCGCCGCTTTTCTGCCTCGCCTTCAAGCTGCTTCGGCGCTGCTCCTCTTGCTGCAGCGTGACCCTGCACTCCCTGCGCTGCTGAAACATCCTGCCCCTGCCTGCCGGAACACCCTGCCATCCCAGCTACCAGCCCGAGACTTTTCCACTGTTCCAGCTTGGTGCTCTGAAAATCCTACAAAAACACCAAAACCAAACTGCCCTGGGTTTTGTGAAACAAAGCCCTCAAAGTTCTTGGTACTGTTGTCGTTTGTCATTAATGCTGTAGTTATTTGGTAGAAAAAGGAGTTTTTTTTGTGTTTGTTTGCTTTGTATTACATACTAGTAAAGAACTGCTATTCCTATTTCCCAAATCTTTGCCAAAGAGCCTCTGATTGTAATTTTACCTAGCAGATACCTGTCTTCCTAAACCAAGACACCGAGGAGGGCAGGGATGGAGCCACTTTGGGAACACCTGCAAACGACACAGGGTCACTTCACACAGCCCCACCATGGCTGCGAGGCAGAGTCCCTGCTCCATATTTCCACACTTTTCCCTGGTCTGGTAGCCGCAGTCAGAACGCCAAATATTCTTTCCAGGCTATTCCACTGAGCTGCAGCTTTCAGATAGGAAGGAGAGTCCTGGTCAGGTTGTTGAGCAGATTGTTATTGTTTTTGCAGAATTTCTGGGGCTCTCTCAATCCCTTGCTGAAAGGGACAAAAGGATCATTTGCTTCATTTCCGGACTGCTGCCCACACAGCTGCCCCTGCAGGAGAGTTTCCGGCCAGCCCTGTTCTGAAAACCATCAAAGGCCCTCGCAGAGCCACTGCTTGGGCTCCCATTGGCTTTTGAGCTTCTTGCAGGGCTCAGCAAACCACAGCCAGGCCTTTTCCTGCCACAGAATTCTCACCTTTGCAGCAGCTCTAAAGCTGCCAGAATCAAAGCCAAGGGGGCGGGGGGACCCTCAGGTCCTGGCTGCCACCTGGGGCTGGGCAGAGCAGGGCTGGGCAGTGCCCATCCCTGTGCACTGGGGCTGGGCCATGGCTGGGCCCCACGCTTGGATGGCCGCGGGCTTCAAGGAGGAGGAGTTGGGGAGCTCCTTCCTGCCTGGGGCTCCATTCCCAAGCTGCTCTTGCCAACTCAGATCCTGCAGGGGCCAGCAAGGATGGAGGAGTCTGGAGCCTTCCCAGAGCCGCTGTCCCCCAGGACAGGACCCTCTTGGCCTGCATGTGTCCACCCCAGGGACAGGATCCCCCCATGTCAGGGCCCCCCTGGGTGTGCCCCCCCAGGACAGAACCCCCCCACCCCCCTCCCCGCATGTGACACTCAGCACAAACAGCCTCTTCCTTCTTCTGCAGGAGGGAGAAAGTGAAAGTGTTGGGGGAGCACAGCTGGATATCCCCATCCTCCACAGACTTTCAATCCTCCCTGCAGACCGCTCACCCCTGCTTCCCCCACCCTGGGGTTCTCCCATGCAGTTTCCTGTGCAGGTGCTCCCCAGGATCATCACGGCACGAACTGGGTGGCTGTGAAATTGAGGGATAAAAGGAAGGAAATGGTAATGAAGAGAGGAAAAAGCTCCTGGATGTGGGGAGACACAGATCCGGAGCACCTTGGAATCTGCTTGGGGTGATCACCAGGCCATGAGTACCTCATGGGGCAGTGCTGGGCTCTAGGTCATGCCAAAATCTAAGGCGCCAAGGGAAGGAGCTGTGACCCACGGGCCTGCCTATCCAGCAACTGCCCATCTCTGGAACCCCCATTCCTTATGTTTCCCCTGCCTGGGCTCCCAGGACTGCTATTCCCCAGGATGTCTGTGGCCCAGGACCCCCATTCCCAAGGGACCCTCTCCCACTCAATCCATCTCCCTTCCATCCCCCAGGAACTTTATTCTCCCAGGAGCTGCCCTTCCAATGGTGCCATCATCCCTGGCACACCCAACCCATCACCTGAATCCCTGGAGCCCACAGTCCCCTGGGACTCCCATCCCTGAATGTTCCCAGAAATGGGGAGCCCCATTCCCATGGCACCCCCATCCCCAGTGACTCCCCCTCGTCAGGCCCCCATTTCCTAGGCACCCCATCCCTTGGACCCCCCATTCCCCTGGACACCCATCCCTGGCTCCCTAAACCCCCTGATCCCCCCACTCCTGAGAGCCCCATGTCCCACCTCATGCTACCCAGACTTGTCCCTACCCTGCCCACAGCCTGTCCCCAGCTTGTGGCCACCCTGCCCCCAACAAGTACCAACTACACATGATGATAAGACCTGACCTTGCTTCCTTCCCCCCTGGCTGAAGAGCACAGCCACCCCTGGCAGCAAGTGACAGCTAGCCTGGGTGGCCGGGGACACGGGGATGGCCGGGAAAGTTGCACTGCTCCTGTGGGGTGAGTGTCCCGGGCAATGAGCCTGACACCCTGGGTATGGGCCCTGGTGAGGCAGAGACTGGTGGGGAGGGGGCACAGGAGGGCAGCGAGGTCCCCTGAGGTCCCCAGTGCCAGCAAAGCCAGTGCATGAGGTGACCGGGGTTGTGGGGTGGCTGTGGGGACAGAAGAGGGGATACAGGACTGGAGGGTCAATAAGGGGGGGCAAGGGTGAGGGGAGGTATCATGGTGCTGGTGTAGCTGTGGAGACAGGGACAGGGGCACAGGGATGCAGGCACAGGGAGAATGGGACAAGTGCCATGCAGATGTGCCGTGGGGACACAGGCTGTGGGGCCGGTGGGGGCGGCCTGTGCCAGAACGAGGTGGTCATGGTGTCCCCATTTTTGGGGTGTCTACAATGTCCTCATGTCCTGCCTTAGATTGTGATAGCCACAGTGTCCTGGTCCCTGAAAGGTCCATGCCAAACCAGTGTCCCCATGGGAAAAGTTTGGGGACAATGCCACAACCCAAGCGCTGGGTGCTGCTGGCCCCGTGGTACCACTCCCTCCCAGCCCTGTCCCTTTTCCCTTCCAGCCCAGACCCTCCGCCTCACTGGTGAGTTCTCGGGGGGAGTCCATGTCTCGCTGTTGCCAGCTCGCACTGGCCCTGGCAGGCTGGTGTCCCCTGTCACTCACAGACACCCAGACCACCCAGCTGCTGGTGGAGCCCCCGTGGATGCCGGCAGTGCTGTGGGACCGAGTGACACTGACCTGCCAGGGCTCAGGGACTGATGGTGCCACCACCTGGTACAAGGACGGGCAGCGCTGGGGGCAGGACAGACGCGACCACTTCACTGTCACCGAGAGTGGCACCTACATCTGTGACAGACCTGGCACTGGGCACAGCCCCCCTGTGAAAGTCTCAAATGGTGAGGGGCGTTTGGGTGTCCCCAGCCTGGCAGCCACAGGGACCCTGAGGGCTCTGGGTGGGCTCTGCTCCATGGGGTCACCTCCTGGTGTGACCAGAGCCTGTCCCTGCTCTGGGGACATCCCAGAGCATCCCAGTGCAAGGGGACCCTGTTTGTGGAATTGAAGACCCTCGGTGCACTGGGTGTGACCTGATGTGACATCGGGTTCCCCCGGTGTCCCACCTGTCCCCAGATCTGTTGGTGCTGCAGGTGCCGGCGTGGGTGCTGCTGAATGGGGACACGATGACACTGCGCTGCCGGAGTTGGCAGGACAGTTCACTCACATGGGTGTCCTTCTACCATGAGCAGAAGGAACTGCAGCTGTATAGAGATAGGAAAGAGCTGTCCCTTTCCCCCCTGCAGCTGCACCACAGCGGCCGCTACCACTGCAGGGGCTGGGTGGACTCCGTGATATCCCGGGGGTGGAAAGAGTCAGCTCCTATGACAGTGACAGTGCATGGTGAGCATCCCACAGCCACTGCCCTGACACCCCCACAGCCCCTACCAAGGGACTCGAGGTCACAAATCCCCCTTCCCT
Organism: Chamaea fasciata; assembly: GCF_029207755.1. NCBI lineage: Eukaryota > Metazoa > Chordata > Aves > Passeriformes > Sylviidae > Chamaea > Chamaea fasciata. The sequence goes on from NW_027094376.1 coordinate 68,703, forward strand.
CTCCTTCCCAGAGCTGTTCCCAGTGCCGGTGCTGGAGGGTCCCCCCGAGCTCACTGAGGGGTCCCCCCTGACTCTCAGTTGCCTCAGCACCCCCAGCCCCCTGCGGCCCCCAGCCACCCTCCTGCACTTCTTCTACCGGGACGGGCAGTTGGTGGGGGGCCCGCAGGTGTCCCCACAGCTCCTGGTGCCCGCCGTGGGGGTCTCCCACTCGGGGAATTACAGCTGCCAGGTGCGCTCCGAGGGGGGGACCGTGCGGAAGAGCAGCGCCCAGCTCCGCGTCACGGTGCGCAGTGAGTGCGGGGATGGGCACGGCGAGCCCCCACACCCTCTTTGGGTCTCCTGCCCTGTCTGGGGGCCCCCATTACTGCCAAGAGTCCCCATCCCCATCACGGGTCCCCTGTCTTTTCCCTGGTCCCCCACTGCGTCCCACAGCCCTACGTGAGTACCCCAATGTTTCTTGAAAACTTTTTCCATGTCCCGCCATCATTGCACAACTCCCCCTCCGTGTCCCCCCATCCGTCACTGGGTCCTTTCATTTGTCCCTGGGTGCCCCAGCCCTTCTCTGATCTTCCCCCACAGTCCCCAGGTCCCACTATCCCCTCCCTGGGTCCCTACACCCACTCTGGATTTAACCCCCCCCCAGGTGTCACCACCCTGAACCCCCCATCGTTCCTTCGGGATCCTTTCCAGCCCCGCTCCAGCTCTGAACCCTTGTTCCTCACTGGGGTCTCTGTGCCCCTCTCCACCCACCCCCCAAGGGTCGCTAACTGTCTCCTGGTGTCCCCCCCACCCGCAGGGGTCCCGCTCTCGGGGGTGTCCCTGTCAGCGCAGCCCCCCGGGGGACAGGTGGCACTGGGGGACCGCCTGGTGCTGAGCTGTGCGGTGGCTGTGGGAACAGGTCGCCTGTCCTTCACCTGGCACCGGAGGGGCTCGGGGGCACCGCTGGGTACTGACCCCCACCTGGAGCTGCAGCACGTTGGGGACAATGACAGCGGCCACTACCAGTGCCGGGTCAGCGATGGGGACAGTGTGGCCGAGAGTGTCCCCCTGAATGTCACCGTCCTGGGTGAGCCGGACCCTCGGACTGGGGGTGATCCCAACTGCAGCACCCCCATCCCACCTCACCAAGTGCCAGCCCCATCTCTGTCCCTGCAGTGCCTGTGGCCAATGCCACCATCAGCCCCGGTCCCCTGTCACACCAGGTGCATGCAGGTGACCCTGTGACCCTGTGCTGCTCGGCGCAGGTGGGCTCAGCCCCTGTCACCTTCACCTGGCTGCGCGACGGCCAGGAGGTGGCCCAGGGTCCCATCCTGGAGCTTGGGGACGTGGATGTGGGACATTCGGGCACCTACCAGTGCGTGGCCACCAACCAGCTGGGACAGGACGGGCACCGCGTGTTCTGGGCTGTCAGCCCTGAGCTGGCCCTGGAGGTGACCTCTGGCTCACCCTGGGTCACAGGTGGGGTCACGAGGGGTCACCGGGGTGTTCAGGACCCCCAGGGTTAAAGGTGACTCTGATGTGTCCCCCTCTGTCCCCAGCAGTGGCTGTGAATGTCGGCAGGACCCTCCTGTTCCTGATCCTGCTCCTGGCTGTCATCGGGGGCTGCCACTGCTGGCACCGCTGGGGTGGGTGACAAGGGGGGGGGATGGGGGTCCTGGAGTGAGGGGAAGCCCCCAGAGTGGGGGCAGAGACGGGGCAGCACCCAGGGCCCCTGAGCTGGGGGAAACTGAGCCCACAGTGACCTTGGATGGGGTCCTGGGGGATTTGGGGGGAATTTGGAGGGCCTTGGTTGGGCTCCAGGGGCCTCCCTGGGTGGGCTTTGAGGAACGCTGGGGTGGCATTGGGAGCTCATGGAGGGTTTGGGGAGCTCTTGGAGGGCTATGCAGGGATGTTGAGGGATCTTTTTGGGGTCCTGTGCGAGCTTGGGGGTGCCCCTCCCTGCTGGGCTTGGGGTTCTGTGGCTCAGAGGATCGGGGAAACAGCAGGGAATTGGGCGCACTGCAGAATTTCTTGGGGGTTCAGGGGTGCTTGAAATGCCCGGGGGCAATCAGGGCTCTAGCTGGGATTTGTGGGTCCCATGGGTGGTTGGAGCTGATGAGGTCCCAGAAAGGTTCAGGGGGCCCGGGGTCCCTATGGTCACCCCCTCCCCTTTTCCTTGCAGTCGCCAGGAAGCCCCAGCACAGGTGAGTGGGGGGCTCTGACTCGGACTCCCCTTTCCCCCTCCCCAGGCACCCCTCCGACCCCCCCCTTATCCCCACAGGACCTCCCTGGAGAAGGTGGCAGTGCTGTACACCCCCATGTCGTGGGCACCCAGCGGGCAGGGGGTCAGTACGGGGGGGGGTGGCAGGGACACGTCACCCATGGGTGTCACCCCCCAGCCCGGGCCCCACAACCGGTGTCACCCTTAGAGCCCCCACGGGTGTCCCCTGGCCCTGCCCCACCTCGGAATCCACAAGTGACCAACACGGAGCCGCCGGGACCCCGCGGGCAACAGCGGGACCCCAGTGACATCTATGACAACGTGCTGTGACACTGGGGGCACTGATGGTCCCGGCCTGAGGGCACCCCAGTGTGTCTCCCCTCCCCCCCAGCTCCCGTGGGTGCCCACTGTCCCCGAGGCAGTGGCCACGAGTGGGGGGTCCCATGTGGGGCTGCTCAGAGCTCCCCGTTCCAGTGCTCCCAGTACCCCCAGGGGCTTCCCATTCCCTCTCCCAGTGCCAAGGGCACAGGACCCTTGACTTTCCCTTTGGATCCAAAATGCAGCTTTTTGATTGAACCGGGAGAAATGGTTTTTGTTTGTTCAGCTGTGCCAGGTCAGCTCGGACGGAGGAAGGTCCTGGTCAGGTTTTTGAGCAGATCGGTGTGGGATTTGCAGGATTTCGGAGGCTCTCTCAGTCCCTTGGGGACAGGGACAAAATGATCAATTGGGGCATTTCCGGACTGGTTCCCTCGCAGCTGCCCCGCACAGAGGAAGGAGCTGCCGCTCCCTGTTTGTCCCCTCTCGGTGACACCGGCCAAGGGCTTCGGGGACCTGCGGCGGTGCCGCTCCGTGACCACGGGCACCGATCCCGCAGCTGCCGAGCCCCTCGGGCCAACCCCAGCTCAGCCCATCCCCGGTGCCCCAGCTCCAGCCCTGCCCGCTGCCCCCCGGTGCCCCCCGGTGCCCAAAGCCCCGCACCCCGAGCGGCGTCTGAGCCCCGGAGCTGCCGCGGAGCCTCCGCCGGGCGCGGCCCCGGGGCGGGCGGGGGGCGCCGGGACGGAGGTGCCGGGAGGGCGGAGGGGACCCGGGAGCCCGGGGAGGAGCCCCCGGCACTGCGGGAGCCGAGTCCCGGCCTCGGGTCACTGTCGCACGTCGCGGCTGCCATCGTGCTGCTGGGGCCGGGACTGTCCCGGGCTGCGGGCACCGACGGTGGCCATGTGTCCCCAGCGGCTGAAGTGATGAATGGTAAATTCAATTCATTTCCCCAAGTCGAGTCCGTTTCGGCCGTGATGGAGCTCGCGGACAGAGCCCTCCCTGCCCTTCTCCCAGGATAGGACGCCACCGGCTGGGATGTGCCATCCCCAGGATGTGTCACTCCCAGAACAGGGACACCCCTGAACAGGGACAGGACTCCCTGGATGTGCCCCCCAAGGACAGAACCCGTCCCTCCCTGTCTGACTCAGCGCAAACGGCCTCTTCCTTCTGCTGCAGGAGAAAGTGAATGTGGGGACGGCACAGGCGGACATCCCCCGCCTCCAACCCCTCCCACCTCCCCTACAGCCCCTGCACCCCCTTTCCCCCTCCCCGGGGTCTCTCAAGCCGGTACCTGATCAGGAGCTCCCCAGGATGGCTGGGCATGGAACTGTTGGGTTCGAATGTGACAGAAAAAAGGAAGGAAATGGAAATGAAGAGAGGAGAAAGCCCCTGGGTTTGGGGGGGGTGGCGGGGGGGGGCACAGATTCTGAGCCACTCGGAATCTGCCTGGGGTGACTCCCATCAAACCATTAGCACCTTGGGAGGAAGTGCAGGACCCTGGGTCTCCCCAAAACTGGAGGCACCCAGGGAAGGGGCTGCGACCCGCGGGCCCACCCCACCACTGCCCATCCCTCAGGCCCCCCTGTCCCCAAGGACCCAAACCATGGGAACTCCATTCCTTCTGTCCCCCTCCCTGGGACCCCCATCCTGGGACTGCCATTCTCCAGGACCTCCATTCCCATGAACCCCCATCCCGGTGATTCTAGCCACCTGGACCTGCTCTTCTCCAGGATCTTGATTCCCCCAGAATCCCCATTCCCACGAACCCCCCTTTCCCCAGGGTACCCAACCTTGGCTCCTTACACCCCCAGCCTTCAAATTCTGGCAACACCGTGTCCCCACCGGGTCCCCACCCTGGCCACAGCCTGTTCTTACCCTGCCCCCACCAAGGGACACCTACACATAAGGATGTGACCTGACCTCGCTTCCTTCCTCTTCATCCGAAGAGCCGCCACCCAGGGGACCGGTGGCCACAGCAGCGAGTGACAGCCAGTCCACATGGCTGGGGACACGGGGATGGCCGGGAAGGTGGCGCTGCTCCTGTGGGGTGAGTGCCCCGGGCACGGGCCTGACACCCCGGGGATGGGCCCTGGTGAGGCAGAGACCGGTGGGGAGGGGGCACAGGGGGGCTGCGGGGTGCCCTGAGGTCCCCAAGGCCAGCAGAGTCAGTGCATGAGCATGGACCCCAGTGTGACCAGAGCCCTGGGGTGGCTGTGGGGACAGGAACGGGGGGACAGGAGGAGGGGGATAGAGATGTGGGGACAAGGATGTGGCAAAAGGAAGCCTGGGATGGGGCCGCAGTGGGGACATGGGAACAGGGATGCAGAGACAGGGACAAAGGCCATATAGCATGCAAATGGGGCAGGGAGACAGGTGCTGTTGGAGCATGATCACGGACACAGGACCTTGCTGTTGTGGCTACAGGACAGGTGCTGTGAGGGTGGTGGAGGTGACCTGTGCAAACATGGGGGGGCTGCCTCAGTCCAGAGTGGCTGAGGTGTCTCTGTCCTCAAGATTTCTATGACAAACCAGTGTCCTCAGGTGGACAGTTTGGTGACAGCCCTCACATCCCACCCCCAGGTGCCACTGTCCCTGCCCTGCCACACTCACCCAGCCCTGTCCCTTCTCCCTTCCAGCCCAGACCCTCGGCCTCACTGGTGAGTCTTCAGGGGATGCCATGTCCCCACCCTGCTGTCCCCAGCCCCGTGGTGGCCCTGGCAGGCTGGTGTCCCCTGTCACCTGCAGGTGCCCAGACCACCCAGCTCATGGTGGAGCCCCCGTGGATACCAGCGGTGCTGTGGGACCAGGTGACACTGACCTGCCAGGGCTCGGGGACAGCCGGTGCCACCACGTGGTACAAGGACGGGCAGCACTGGGGGCAGGAGGGACTCGACACCTTCCTTGTCACCGAGAGTGGCACCTACACATGTGACAGACCTGGCACCGGGCTGAGCTCCCCTGTGAGAGTCCTGAATGGTGAGTGGGGATGGGGATTGGTGCCTGTGTCCATGTGTGGCCTCACATCCTTGTGATGAGAGCCCAATTCCCTGCATATGGGGACATCCCAGTGCATCCCACTGTATACCTGCGCACACCAGTTTCTTCCAGTGCACACCAGTGCATCCCTGGGTGATGGGAGCCCTGCGGTGATCTGGGCTGTGATAGGTTCCCTCCTAGTGTCCCCAGGAGCTTCTGGTGTAATGAGGAATCCCCTCAGTTGTCCCGACTGTAATGCAGACCCCCCGAGACCCCTACTGAGTCCCTCAGTGTGACAGGACCCCCTTGTTCCACAGACCAGTTGGTGCTGCAGGTGCCAGTGCGGACACTGCTGGAGGGGGACACGGTGACACTGCGCTGCCGGGGCTGGCAGGGCAACCTGGTCACTGGAGTGCGATTTTACCACCAAGACAAGGATTTGGTGTGGCCCCGCAATGGGATCGAGCTGTCCCTGTCTCCCCTGCACCTGTACCACAGTGGTCCCTACCTCTGCGGGGCCTTGGTGGGCTCAGGAATGTCACAGTGGCACAACTCAGCACCAGTGACATCGAGAGTGCATGGTGAGCATCGCCACAGCCACCACCCCAATACCCCAACGCCCCAACACCTCAAACCTGGACACCCCCAAAGCCCCTTCCCAGTGGACTCAGAGTCACAGTCCTCACCTCCCCTCTCCTTCCCAGAGCTCTTCACGGTGCCGGTGCTGGAGGGTCCCCCTGAGCCCATCGAGGGGTCGCCCCTCAATCTCAGCTGCCTCAGCACCCCCAGCCCCCTGCGGCCCCCAGCCACCCTCCTGCACTTCTTCTACCGGGACGGGCAGTTGGTGGGGGGCCCGCAGGTGTCCCCACAGCTCCTGGTGCCCGCCGTGGGGGTCTCCCACTCGGGGAATTACAGCTGCCAGGTGCACTCCGAGGGGGGCGTTGTGCGGAAGAGCAGCGCCCGGCTCCGCGTCACGGTGCACAGTGAGTGCAGGGATGGGCACGGGGAGCCCCCACAGCCCTCCCAGGTCTCCCCTCCTTGCTCAACCCTCTGCGTGCCGCCCTGCCTTCACAGGTCTCGCCCCAGCTCCTCCCATGACCCTCCCTGATGCCTACATCCCTCACCAGGTCCCCTCACTCCTTCCTAGGTTCACCTCTTTCTCTCTGAGATCCCTGCATTGTCCACAGGTCCCACCACCCCTGTCTCGGTCCCCAAAACCTTCCCCGTGGTTCCTTTCAACCCTCTCCATATGTCCCCTGTTTGAATCTCCCACCCTTCCCTGGGGTCCCTTCCAGCCCTTTCCAAGCCTCTCCCCCATCTCTGTGCCCCATTCTTCCTTCCTGGGATCCCTCCACCCCTCTCTCATCCTCCTCCTCCCTGAGTCCTTCACTGGTGTCCCTCACTCCTCCCATGTCCCCATTCTCTCCTGTGTCCACCCGTAGGGGTCCTGCTCTCCTGGGGTGTCACTGTGGGCACAGCCCCCCAGGAGAGCAGGTGGCACTGGGTGATTGCCTGGTGCTGAGCTCAGTGGTGGCCACAGGGAGAGGTCCCTTTGGCCCAGGGCTCTGTCCTTATCCTGCCACCAAGGCTCAGGGACACTGCTGGGCACTGGCCCCCACCTGTAGCTGTGTCACGCTGGGGACGAGGACAGCGGCCACAACACTGCTGGCCCAGTGATAGGGACAGGGTGGCTGAGAACCCCACATTGAGCATCACTGTCTTGGGTGAATGGGACCCTTGGTCTGAGGGTGATCCCACCCACAGCATCCCCAATTCCACACATTCCCATTCCACCCCAACCCCCCCACACCATCCCCAACCCACCCCAGGTCACAGCCCCCACCACTGGGTGTCACAGCCCAGGGGAACTGGGACCGTCTGGCTCCAGGTATCCCCACTGCCAGGACATCCAGGCCACGGATCCCTAATGCCAGCTGTCACATGCCCCAGTCCCCATCAGGTCACATTCACCTTACTGAGCGTGACCCTCCCAGGGGAGTGAGACCCTTGGGATTGGGGTGATGCCCCTGTTGATATGCCTCATCAGGCCCATCACATCCCACCCACGCCATTCCCTGTCCCCCACGAGGTGACAGCCATCACCACCCTGGGATACAGCAGCCCTCATCCCATCCTCATCCCTCATCCCTCACCCATCACATGCCCTCATCCCACAGCACATGATGACCCCACCACCATGGGGTCACTGTCCTGGGTGAAGGAGACCCTCTGTCTCCCGGCGCCACCCCATAGACTCCCTCATTTCCCCATGCCAGGTGCCAGCCCCTCCTCCTAACCTCAGCCCTGTCTGTGTCCCCGCAGTGCCCGTGGCCAATGCCACCATCACCCCTGGTCCCCTGTCACACCAGGTGCACGCAGGTGACCCCGTGACCCTGCGCTGCTCGGTGCAGGTGGGCTCAGCCCCTGTCACCTTCACCTGGCTGCATAATGGCCAGGAGGCGGCCCGGGGTCCCATCCTGGAGCTTGGGGACGTGGATGTGGGACATTCGGGCACCTACCAGTGCGTGGCCACCAACCAGCTGGGACAGGACGGGCACCGCGTGTTCCGGGCACTCAGCCCTGAGCTGGCCCTGGAAGTGACTCCTCGTTCACCCTGGGTCACAGGTGGGATCACACAGGGTCACTTCTGGGGTGCAGGACCCCCAGGGTGCTCTTGTGACCCCAATGTGTCACTCTCTTTCCACAGCAGTGGCCGCAGGGGTTGGCGGGTCTCTCCTGTTCCTGGTCCTGCTCCTGGCTGTTATCGGGGGCTGGCAGTGGTGGCACCATCTGGGTGGGTGACAATGGATATGTATGGGGATCTCTGGTCAAAGGGAGATCCCCAGACTGAGGGCAGAGAATGGGACAGCAACAAGTGAATTTGGCTGAGGGCTCTGGAGGTTCTTCAGGTACTCCTGTACCATTCCAGGGGGGCTTTGAGGAATATTATGGTGGTACTGGGAGCTCCTGCTTGGGCTTGGGAGGTATTGGAGGGTTGTGCAGGCATGTTGAGGAGTCTTCAGGAATCCTGGGACAGTTTGTGGGGTGCCCTTCCCTGTCTGGGGGAAGCTTGGGTTTCTGGGCTCCTGCAGTAACGGGGGGGTGGGGGGTGGTGGTGGTGAAGGGATGATTCAAGGGTTCTGTGGGCCTTCAGGGTGCTCAGAAGTCGTGGGGAGAATCAAGGCTCTGGTGGGGGTTCAGGAGTCCCATGGAGGTTTGGAGGTGCAGAGGACGCCCAGGCGTTCACGGGCTCTGGAGACTCCATGGTCACCTTCTCTCTTTTCTTTGCAGCTGCCAGGAAACCGCAGGAGATGGAAGTGAGAGACTCTGGCCAGGACCCTTTTTTGTCCCTCTACGGACTCCCCCTGACATCCCCTTTTCCCCGCAGGCTCCCCGCTGCTGCTCTGGAGGAGGGGGAGTTGCTGAACAGCAAAGATGTGATCACCAGGAGAGCAGGGAGTGAGTATGGGGGACAGGGGACAGAGACAGGTCACCCACAGGTGTCACCCCCACGCTCGTCCCCCCAGATGGTGTCTTTTGCAGGGCCCCCACACATCTCCCGCCTCCAGGACCCCCCGGTGACCTACCCCGGGCTGCTGCCGCCCCATCAGCAACCACGGGACAACAGTGACGTCTATGAGAATGTGCCGCGACGCTGAGGGGGGGCACTGGGGGCACTGGGAGCAATGGGGGCACTGGGGTTTCCCCCTCCACAGCTCCTGTGCTTTGCCATCCTGTTCGGGAGGTGGTCACAAGTTGGGGGGAGCTGCACAGGCACCAAATGCTGCCCATTCCCCACCCCAGTTAGCCCGAGGGGTGCCCCTGTCCCCCTCCCAGCACCCCTAGGTGCTCCCCACTCCCCCTCCCAGTGCTCCCAGTACCCCCAGGGACTCCTTACTCCTCTTCCCATTACCTGTCTCTTGCTCCCAGAGAATCCAAGGGCTCCCCATTCCCCCTCTCGGTACCCCTAGGATCCCAGTGGCTCCTCATTCCTCCTCCCAGTCCCCTGTCTTGGTTTAGAGACAAATTCAGGAGAAAATGCTGTCGGTTGAGTGCTTCCTCTAAAGAGAAGGGCTTCAGTAATCCCTTTTGCCACTGAGAAAAACGAATGCCAATGGGTGGAAGTGAAAAAACCCCATGGTTTATTTACAAACAAAGTGCCCACGTGGCATGGACAAAAAATTGAATAAATGCTAGATATTGAACTTTCACAACCTTACACATGCCCACAGCAGCACAAAAATCCCTCAAAATGCCAGGGCATGAAATAAACTGGCTGGCTGTGTGGCAAAAGGAGGACAAAATGGGAGTTGGCTTTTGTCTCAGGGAAGGGAGAAACAAGAGTTTCTCAGCAACTCAGGCAGAACAGATAGGAACCTCTTGAACTTCTGGTGTTGGTCTCCTCCTCAGAGCAGATGAAGCTGGTGGATTTTCGTGTCCTTTCTCGTTTTGGTTCGTCTTTTCCTGAGCTCTTGCCCTGCCCAGGGCAGTTCCTACAGACTCCTGGTCAACTGTCCAGGCAGTTGTCTGATCTCAGACCAAAACTAAGCCTAACAGTTCAAGTGAAAAATAAAACAGAAGCCACTGAAGGATTGATACTGCAGCCTCTGCAGGCCAAGGGAAGGAGAAAAATAAAACCTTGCTTTGCTAACATAAACCAAGATAGCTTAGCAACAAAGCGATGTCCAGCCCACACTGCAGCCAGCGAGCTCCAGAGTGAGGCTTTGAACAAAGCCCCTGCAGGAGCTCCAAGGCTCCTACCCTCCTCCCAGAGCCACCTTAGAGCTACAGCAGCCAGTTCTGGGCATAAAGCAGGCGATCAGGAATAGGGCATCATAAAATCACCCCAAGACATACCCTTGTGAAAAACAAGCTTCACTTTCCTGGTGAAATTTAAAAAGTTTAATAAAAAGACAATAGGAAACAGAAATAAAGCAAAGGGTTAAAACAGTCGGGTGCTTGGCATTCAACCAAGAGCACACCTACTATCTTGGAGAAATTCCTTTTCCATTGCATCAGCCTGTTGCATATTCCTAGACCATGATGCATATTCAAACTTTTCCAGGAACTGTTTAGCATGGGCCCACCTTTTTAGAGCACACCTGTTTCTTGGCTGTGGTTTTCTTATCACCTCTGGTTTGGGCCTTGGTCCATACTTCCATCAGATGGCACATGCTGATAGTTGGCATGTCAATAACGGGGTCCTCGTCACATGTTCACTGGATGTTATTTCGACCAAACACACAGTTCACTCATAATATCTGAGTTCACTCATACCACTACTACCATGTCTAAGTTTTTGTTAGTAGCAGAAATAAAAGCATAGTTATTTTAGCATTATGCATACAGCACTCATCTTAATATTTGCGAAAATCCAACTTTATAGTATGTATTTATAACACCCCCATGGTCCCAGTGACTCCCCATTCCTGCTCCCAATGCCAGGGAGGCACAGAACCCCTGCTATTGGCACAAAATGCAGCTTTTTCCCCCCCATTTCCCTCACCTGCCCCAGGACTGGGCCCGGTGAAGGCTCCAGAGCATCTCTGGGGATCAGACACTGTTCAGGGAGCACCAGGTATGGGACTTCGGGCATTGGGGGTAGCAGACAGAGCTGGAGCAACGGGTGGGGTGATGGAACTGTGGGGGGTTGGGGGTGTCTGATTGTGCCACCCCCAACACTTTCATTTTCTCCCCCGGGGGAGTTCAAGGCCAGCCAGAACTGTCAGTCCTGGCGACTTTACTCTGGGAGCAATCCTTGGATGTTTGCAGTGTTACGAGTTGGAACCCCAATTTCTATCCCAGGCACCTGGCTGTGAAAGAGGGCTCTTTTCCACAGGAAAGTGTTTTGATTTAAAAGACCAAATGTCAGCCAAGGAAGGTGAGAAATTTCCTGGAATACAGAGAATAGCCCTCCAAGTTATTATGACTTTGAAAATACAGGGCTTTCAGGCAAAAAAAAAGTAGAATAAGGATTACCAGTTCCTTTCTAGAAAGTAAATAGAACGCACAGAAGTTTCCAACCCGCTCAGCGCTGGGTTTCCCTTCTTATGCAGTTATGACCACGGCCAGCAGGGGGCGCTGGTGGCTGCAGGGGGCAGAGGCTGCAGCGACTCAGGGGCAGGGAGGGAGGGCAGGGTTAGGGATGTCACACTGCCACCCTGGGATGTCACAGCCCGCTCTAGGATGCCACACAGCTGTCCCATGATGTCACAGCTCGCTCTGTGACACCATGGCTGCTCTGCAATGTCATACACTGCTGCCCTGTGATGTCACAAACCACTCTGTGTGTGATGTCACAATCTGCTTGGTGATGACACAGGCTGGTTTGTGATGTCAAAACCTGCTCTGTAATGTCACAACCAATTCTGTGCTGTCCCACCTACTCTGTGATGTCAAAGCCCAGTCTGTGATGCCACAGCACACTCTGTGATTTCACACAGTCCCCCTCTATGATGTCAGAGTCTTCTTTGAGAATCCTTGGCACTGATTCTCTCAGGAGAGGAGATTTCAGGGAGCCCAAAGGGCGTCATTGGGCTTTGGCAGAGCTGCTGTGGCGACAGAGGCAATTCCACAGCTCAGTCTCTGGCCTGGGTTCTCCCAGGACCCTTCTGCTGTGGGGCTGCTGAGGGTGCAAGAACAACAGCGACCAATGGCCACCAGAACAGGGCCCCGTCAGCAACACGGCCCCAACTGGGATGGCAGGACCCTATCCCTGGGCTGAGCCGTGACCTGTAGGGCTGGGAGTGCTCAGCCAGAGCCGCTGAGCCTTCAGGAGCCGCACCTGGCCAGAGCATGAGCCCAGTGGAGAGTGGCCACTGACAGGGACTGTAGGGGCCAGAGCCAAGTGCCAGCATCCCTGAGAGCAGCTGTGCCGGATGTGCCAGAATTCCAGGACGAGCTGGAGTGCAAGGCAAGCAAGTGGTGCCCCCATGGACATTGGCAATGCCTTCGTCCCCTTTGCTGTGGCAGCGGAGGGCGGGACACAGCAGTTTGCCCTGACCTGGAGGGGCGTCCAGAGCTCTGGGAACCAACTGGAAACTCAACCCCACCCTGTGCCATGGACTCACTCCGACTACCCTGGAAAAAGGGGAGGCTCCATAACCCCCACAGGGCCTTTATGACCTCATCATGTGGGGAACATGGCAGAGGAGTCATTTGGGACAGGGGAGAAGAGAATCCAGAGCCTTTGAAGACTGCTTTGGCCATCAAAGCAACGAAGGTCCAGGACCCTGCCAGGTTCCTCTGGTGGAGGAAACACACTGGGGGAAGTGTCTGGGGTTTTTTCCTTTTTGGGAACTTTCCCTGGAAATCGATCCTTTTGTGACCCTTTGGATTCTGAACCTTGTTGCTGTTAGTTTTTTTCTCTCGTTGCTGTTTGCAGGAAGTTGTTCTTCTCTGGGCCCTTTGGGATCTTTGCCTTTTGTGCCTCCACTGGCAGGGAGAGGGGCAGTGGCCCCTGGTTTTCAGTGTCAGCCCAGAATTGGAGAATCCCATTCCTAAAGTCCGACAGAGCTGAACAAACACCATTTTTGCCAGTTGAACCAAAAAGCTGCGTTTTGCGCTGAACAGTATGGGAACAGATCCTGTGCCCTCCTTGCACTGGAATGTGCAGCCACTGGGACTACAGGAGTACTGGGAAGGGAAAGGGGGGCCCCTGGGTGTTCTGGGAACAATGGGAGGCACTAGGAAGGGAAATTGGAAGCCCCTGGGTGTACTGGTAGCACTGGGAGGGGGAATGGGGAACCCCTGGTAGTACTGGGAGATGGAATGGGGAGCACTGGGTGCTCTGTGCACCAGCCCCTTCTGTTGACCACCACTTCGGGCAGGATGGCAACCACAGAAGCCCAGGGGGAGGGGATCTCCAGTGTCTCCCAGTGCCCCCCAGTTTCCTCTGTGTCATGGCACACTCTCATAGTTGTCAATGGAGTCCTGTGGTCGTCTATGGGGTTCTGGCAGCTCTGCATGGGTCACCATGGTGTCCTTGGGGGGAGTGGCACAGGGGAGCCCTGTGAGAAACACTGATTGGGGGGACGCAGCTGGGGGAGACACCAGCAGGTGACATGTCCCTGTATTTCCCTGTCCCCATACTCACCCTCTGGCCCGCTCAGTTGTCACGACATGGGTGTAAAGAACCACCTCCTCCTCCTCCTCCTCCAGGGGGCCAGGGGCTGTGGATGTGCCCTGTGGGGATAGAGAGGTTTTGGGAGCACATGGGCGTTTTTGGGTGGAAGAGTAGAAGAGGGATTGTGACTGGAGCCCCCCACTCACCTTTCCTGGTGTTTCCTGGTGGCTGCAAAGGAGAGGGAAGGGGGTGACTGTGAGGTCCCCAGGGCCCTGACCACCCATGGGAATCCTGAACCACCACCAGACCTTTAATTCCCCCAGGACCCCTGAGCATCTATAAAGCCCCCCAGAACCCCTGAACTGGTGCCCTGAGCACCCAGGACCCCAAGCCCAGCAGGGAGGGGGACCCTCAAAAATCCCCCAAGACCCTGAAAGAAAACCCAACATTGCTGTGTGGCCCTACCACACCTCCCCAAATCCCCCAGGAAACTCAGCCAAGGACACTGGGGGCTCAGCCCAACCCAAGTCAGGAGCTGTGGGTATCACCCTATCACCCCTTAAGTCTGGGGGGCATCCCACCGCTCTCTGGGAGCCCCATCGCCCCCATTGTCACCCACCAAAGTGGTGCCACCAGCGCCGGGCCATGATGACACCCAGGAGCAGGACCAGGAGCAAAAGAGAACCACTGACCCTTGCAGCCACTGCTGGGGACAAAGTGGGACAAAGAGAGGTCACCCATCACTCCAGGGGTCCTGCAACCATTGTGACCTCAGGTGACCCCTCCTGTTTCCTGTTTCCTTTCTGTCACTGCCAGAAAGAGCTTTGGAGCAAACTGAGGTCACTGACAACCCAGGGGTGTCAGACCACCATGGTGACCCCGTGTGACCTCACCTGTGCCCTCAGGTATCCACAGTGTCACCCCCAGGGTCAGTGCAGAGCTGAGTGTCCACAACACGTGGTGCCCGTCCTGTCCCAGCTGGTTGGTGGCCACGCACTGGTAGGTGCCCGAATGTCCCACATCCACGTCCCCAAGCTCCAGGATGGGACCCTGGGCCACCTCCTGGCCGTCGCGCAGCCAGGTGAAGGTGACAGGGGCTGAGCCCACCTGCACTGAGCAGCACAGGGTCATGGGGTCACCTGCATGCACCTGGTGTGACAGGGGAGCGGGGGTGATGGTGGCATTGGCCACGGGCACTGCGGGGGCAGAGACAGGGGTGGCACATGGTGAGATGGGATGGGGCTGCCGTGGGTGGGGTCACCCTCAGCCCGAGGGTCCTGTTCACCCAGGATGGTGACATTCAGTGGGACACTGTTGGCCACACTGTCCCTGTCGCTGACCCAGCATTGGAAGTGGCCACTGTCATTGTCCCCAGTGTGGCACAGCTCCAGGCGGGGGGTGGTGCCCAGCGGTGTCCCCGAGCCCCTCTGGTGCCAGAAGAAGGACAGGGAACCTGTCCCCGTGGCTACTGTGCAGTTCAGCACCAGGTGGTCCCCCACTGCCACCTGTCCCCCGGGGGGCTGTGCTGACAGGGACATCCCTGTGGGTGGAGGGGACACCAACTGACAGTGAGGGACCTGGGGGGGCGGGGGCAGAGAGGGGCAAGGGGATCCCCAGTGAGGAAGAGGGGGCACAGAGTGGGGGGCTGGGCTCAGAAAGGAACCCCAAGGAAGGATGGAGGGTTCAGGGAGTGGACAGCTAAAAACAGACAAGGGGAACACCAGGTAGGGGATGGTGGGACCTGAGGACTGTGGGGGAAGATAAGAGAGGGATCGGGGGACCCAGTGAGGGATGAGGGGACATGGAGGGGGATGCAAGCAGTGATGGGGGGACATGGAAAAAGTTTACAGGGAAGATGGGGGTACCCACGTAGAGCTGGAGGATCCAGGAAAGGACCAGGGAAAAGATGGGGCACCCGTGACAGGGATGGGGAGTCTTGGCAGTAATGGGGATCCCTGGACAGTGCAGGAGACCCAAAGAGGGTGTGGGGGCTCGCCGTGCCCATCCCCACACTCACTGCGCACCGTGACGCGGAGCTGGGTGCTGCTCTTCCGCACGGTCCCCACCACGGAGTGCACCTGGCAGCTGTAGTTCCCTGAGTGGGAGAACCCCACAGTGGGCACCAGGAGCTGTGGGGACCCCTGCAGGGCCCCACCAACTGCCCGTCCCGGTAGAAGAGGTGCTGGAGGGTGGCTGGGGGCCGCAGGGTGTTGGGGGTGCTGAGGCAGCTGAGATTGAGGGGGGACCCCTCAATGGGCTCGGGGGGACCCTTCATCACCGGCACCATGAAGAACTCTGGGAAGAAAGGAGAGGGATTTGTGAACCTGAGTCCCTGGTGAGGGCCTTTGGGGGTGTCAGGGTAGTGGCTGTGGGGTTCTCACTGTGCACTATCACTGTCACCAGCTCTGACTCCTGCCACTCCTGTGATACCCCGAAGCTCACCCGGCCCCCACAGTGGTAGTGGCCGCTGTGGTTAAGCTGCAGAGGGGACAGGGACAGCTCGGTCCCACTGAGGGACCTGTTCACCCCATCATCCCCATTGTAGAATCGCACCGAAGTGACCAAAATGTCCCACCAGCTCCAGCAGCGCAGTGTCACCGTGTCCCCCTCCAGCAGGGGCTGTGCCAGCACCTACAGAACCAGCAGGGATGTGGGACACAGGGGTCCTGTCACAGCAGGGAGTCCCCTTTTAATGAGGACACCCCTCTGGGTCACACCCAGAGGACCAGGGGTCCCCAATTCCACAAACAGGGTCCCCCCACACTGGGATGCTCTGGGATGTCTCCATGTGCAGGGGTCAGGCTCTGGACACACCAGGAGGACCCATGGAGCAAAGCCCAGCCTGAGCCCTCGGGGTCACCCAGGTGCCACACTGGGTACAACAAAAACCCCTCACCAATTAAGACCATCACGGGTGAGCTGAGCCCACTGCCAGGTCTGTCACACGTGTAGCCGCTACTCCTGGCGACAGTGAAGTTGTTGGGTCCCTTCTGCCCCTAGCACTGCCCATCCTTGTACCACGTGGTGGCACCGGGGGCCCCCAAGCCCTGGCAGGTCAGTGTCACCCAGTCCCACAGCACTGCTGGCCTCCAGGGGGGCTCCACCAGGAGCTGGGTGGTCTGGGCACCTGTGGGTGACAGGGGACACCAGCCTGCCAGGGCCATTGCGTGGGGCTGGGGACAGCGAGGCAGGGACATGGCATCCCCCGAGGACTCACCAGTGAGGCCGAGGGCTTGGGCTGGAAGGGAGAAGGGACAGGGCTGGGTGGGGGTGACACTGTGGGGACAGCAGGCACACCACGTAGTGCGGTGACTGTCCCCAGACATTCCCTAATGGAACACTGGTGTAGCATGGAGGTCTTGAGGACAGGCACACCTCAACTACCCTGGCTGGGTTGAGACAGGACATGGGGACACTGTGGCCACCCCATGTTTGCACAGCTCACCTCCACCGTCCTCAGAGCTCCTGTCCCCACTGCCACATCTCAATGGCCCCATGCCCGTGACCCCATTCCAATGGCACATATCCCCATGCCCCATCTGCATGGTATGTGGCCCTTGTCCCGGTCCCTGCAACCCTGTTCCCCCGTCCCTGTCCCCACTGCTGCCCCAGCCCCAAGGTTCCTTTTGCCACATCCTTGTCCCCACATCTCTATCCCCCTCCTCCTGTCCCCACATCCCAGTTCCCCTGCTCCTGTCCCCACAGCCACCCCAGGGCTCTGGTCACACTGGGGTCCATGCCCATGCACTGACTCTGCTGGCCTTGGGGACCTCAGGGTACCCCGCAGCCCCCCTGTGCCCCCTCCCCACCGGTCTCTGCCTCACCAGGGCCCATCCCCGGGGTGTCAGGCCCGTGCCCGGGGAACTCACCCCACAGGAGCAGCGCCACCTTCCCGGCCATCCCCGTGTCCCCAGCCATGTGGACTGGCTGTCACTCGCTGCTGTGGCCACCAGTCCCCTGGGTGGCGGCTCTTTGGATGAAGAGGAAGGAAACGAGGTCACGTCTTGTCCCCATGTGTAGGTGGCCCTTGGTGGGGGCAGGGTGGGGGAAAGCTGGAGACACAGTAGGGGACAGGCTGGGGACATTACGGGATAGTCTGGGGGCTCAGTGGGGGATGGTGTTCCCAGGAGTGGGGGGGCTCAGGGCTTGTAGGGATCCAAGGATGGGTGTCCACGAGAATGGGAGTCCAAGGGAATTGGGGTCTCCATGCCTGAGGGGATTCAGGGATGGGGGTCGTGCAGGAAAATGTTGCCCCAGGGGTTTGGGGTCATGGGGCGTAGGTCCCAGGGTTGGGGATCCAGAGGAGAAAAGAAGACCCTTGGGAAGGGGGGTTCTGGGGGAAGAAGTAGCCCATGGGATGGGATCAAGGCAATGATGGTCCTGGGCAATGGGAGTCCTGGGATGGGGGTCCCAGGGAGGAGAGACCAAGGGAATGGGGGTCCCATGGTCGGGTTTCCAGGGGGATGGGGGTCCCAGGGATGGGCAGTGGCTGGGTGGGCACGGGGGTCACAGCTCCTTCCCTGGGTGCCTCAGATTTTGGGGTGACTCAGAGCCCAGCAGAGCCCCCACAGTGTGCTCATGGCCAGGGGGGCACCCCAGGGTGGAGGCTCTGGGTCTGTGCCCCACACACCCCTGGGCTTTTCCCATCCCCCCATTTCCTGACTCAGCCATTCCAGGGAACACCAGAGCAGGTAACGGTGGGGGGATCCCAGGAAGGGGCAAAGGGGGCTGTGGTGGATGAAAGATTTTCACTTTCTCTTCCTGCAGAAGAAGGAAGAGGCTGAGGTGAGGACATGGGTTCTGTTTTCGGGGACCACATCCAGAGGGGTCCTGCCCTGAGGGAAAAGGGCTCCTCTGCTGTGGTCACGTGTGGGTCTTGTCCCAGGGTTTTGGACCGAGGGGTCCTCGTTCTGGGGGTGCCATGTCCTTGGGGATTCCTGTCCCAGAGGTGGCACATCCTGGGGGGGCCCTGAGCATTCTCCCTGTCCCCAGTGGGGCTCTGTGACCTTTGGGCTGCCCAAACTTATAGGGGGCACTTGATACAACCTTGCCCTGATGAAGGTAAATGCAAGCCTAAATTTGGTTGAATTCCCTTAGGCCCATTTGGCTGAGTCAAAATTATACAACTGTGAAATAAAAGCAAAAATATTTCCCCAAAACACTTCTTTTTTTTCTCCATAAAAAAATAAACTCACCAAAAATCAAACTGACAATGTAGAAAATGGTCTGGTTGATAGAATCCTTTTAATCATTGCCCTGCCAACAAGTGGCTCACAATAAAAACACAAACAAATCACAGAGAAATGAGACGTTTTGGTTCTCTTTAGGAGCCCATTGGTGCATCACACAGCAGCGTTCACTTGTGGATAGCACAGAGTGTGGAATCTCCCTGAGTGTCCAACAGGTCCATGGGATTGTTCCCTGCCTGCTGGGAAGCAACCCAGCCCATAGGGAAGGCTTTGGTTTGCCCATATTTCGGAACTCTTCCAGTTTTTCTTCCTTCCCACCCTGAAACTTGGTTTACTTCCCATGGCTTCTCCTGACAAAAAGGAACATCTCTGCATCCTTGGAACAGCGCACAGGAATCCGTGGAAATGTCCGTGTGTCCCTCAGGGTCTGCTTCCCTGGTAAATGCCCTCCAGCCTGCCCTGAATTCCCCTGCCAGGGCACTCCCTGCTCCTGCTGGGACACCCCTGTTCCCCAGATTCGTGCGTGGAGCCCCTGCTCAATATTTCCACACCTTTCCTTCTCTTCTGGTGTCCACAACGAGAACCCAAATATTCCTTCTGGAAGGTTCCAAAGGGCTGCAGGTTTTGTTCAAGAGAGAGGGGCCCGATCAGGTTGTTGAGCAGATGGGTGTGGGATTTGCAGAACTTCTGGGGCTCTCTCAGCCCCTCGCTTTTGTCAGGGGCAAAATGATCATTTGCTTCATTTCCGGACTGCTGTCCTCACAGCTGCCCCTGCAGGGGAAGGTTTCCACCCCTCCCTGCTCTGAAAACCATCAAAGGCCCTCGCAGAGCCACTGCTTGGGCTCCCACTGGCTTTTGAGCTTCTTGCAGGGCTCAGCAAACCACAGCCAGGCCTTTTCCTGCCACAGAATTCTCACCTTTGCAGCAGCTCTAAAGCTGCCAGAATCAAAGCCAAGGGGGCGGGGGGACCCTCAGGTCCTGGCTGCCACCTGGGGCTGGGCAGAGCAGGGCTGGGCAGTGCCCATCCCTGTGCACTGGGGCTGGGCCATGGCTGGGCCCCACGCTTGGATGGCCGCGGGCTTCAAGGAGGAGGAGTTGGGGAGCTCCTTCCTGCCTGGGGCTCCATTCCCAAGCTGCTCTTGCCAGCTCAGATCCTGCAGGGCACAAGTGAGTATGGAGAAGTCTGGAGCAGGAGTTCTCCCAAGTGGCAAGAAACCCAAAGTGTCCCAGTCCCCCAGGACAGAAACCCCATGGGGGATATAGTGAGGATCCGGAGAGAGTAGGGGAGCCCCCAACAGCTTCAGCCACTACAGATTGGGGGAATCTCAGCCCCACGGCTGCAATCTGGAGCCAAATCAGCCATTTTTCCAAAGGGAAAAAGCTGCAGTTTTCCACCACAGTGCTGGGGCAGAGGGGGCAGGATGGTCACTGGGTGCTGTGGACAGAGGGGAGACGTCCGGGAGTGTCACGAGTGTTTCAGCTGACGGGTCTTGTCTGTCCCCTGGTTCCCAGCTCTGAGACCCTCCAAGGGATGGGGAATTGGGATGGATCTGGGGGGTCGTGGGGGTGTCTGTACCCTCCCCAGCTGACACCTACCTCCTGTAACCCCCCACTGTAAATCCTGGGGGGCTTCTCACCCGCATCAGGGTCTTGGGGGGCTGTGGAAAGCCAGACCAGGGACTGAGCTGTGCAATTGCCTCTGTCTCCACAGCAGCTCTGCCAAAGCCCAGCAATGCCTTTTGGGATCCCTGAAATCCTCTCTCTGGCATCTGCAGCCCCTCGTGCTCCTCCTTCCTCCCTGTGCTCGCTGCCTGCGGGGTTGTTCCTCTCACAGCCTCGGTTGCCTCTCGGCTTCTGCACTTTCATCTCTGCCATCTCTTGGATTCGCCCTTCCCACGTTTGGGCCGTCTCAGCCCGTTCCCGCTGCCCAGTACAGTCGAAGGGTCCAGGGAAGGAAGGAAGGAAGGAAGGAAGGAAGGAAGGAAGGAAGGAAGGAAGGAAGGAAGGAAGGAAGGAAGGAAGGAAGGAAGGAAGGAAGGAAGGAAGGAAGGAAGGAAGGAAGGAAGGAAGGAAGGAAGGAAGGAAGGAAGGAGGGAGGGAGGGAGGGAGGGAGGGAGGGAGGGAAGGAAGGAAGGAAGGAAGGAAGGAAGGAAGGAAGGAAGGAAGGAAGGAAGGAAGGAAGGAAGGAAGGAAGGAAGGAAGGAAGGAAGGAAGGAAGGAAGGAAGGAAGGAGTTATTCCTTCTGCAAGCTCAGTCAGGCAGTGGCCGATCTCAGCACTGCCAGCAGCATCTTCTCAGCAGAGACATTCCCATGGGTGATTTTCTTGTTCTTCTGGGTGGGGGGAAGAGGGAGGTGGACCCCCAGTGTGGCTCCACACACTGGGCTGGGCTGGTGCCAGCCGGGAGGACCACCAGGAACATGTGGGAGCTGAGGGAGGTGGATACGTTGGGAGGTGTGGGGTGTCGATGCATGGGATCCATGGGACACGGGTGTGTGGGGGCTGTGGGACATGGAGATGTGGGAGATGTGGGATATGGATGCCTGAGAGTCAGTGGACATGGATACAGGACAGCTGGGTGGGGGGGATGGCTGTGAAAGCTCCTCCCCTGAAGGCCCTTGTGGTGGCTGCTGTCCATGACCTCGAGCACGCCCCTCATCCTGGTCCCGTCTGGTGCCTTTGTAGATCTGGGGGAAGGAGCTCTGGCCCAGGCTCCCCACGGGGGCTGAGGCTGGAATGCTGCTGGGGGGTCCCTGTTCCCCTGTCCCACCGCATCCATGGCCTCAGGCCCTTGTCCCTGTGCCAGGCTGTGGGGATTGATCTTGTGGATCATCACTGACGGTGCTGGGGGGCAGGAGGGGACCCAGGGGGACAGGGGACACTGCTCTGCAGGAGCAGCATGCGGGGACTTCTCTGGGGGGAAGCTTTGAGAGGGGAGCAGGGCAGAGTGACCAGTCGAGTAACCTCAAAGATTTCCTGTGACGTCACAGCCCGTTCCTTGATGTAATAGACCATTTATGATGTCACACCACCCCCTGTGATGTCACAGTCTATGATTTCACAAAACCGCCATATGATGTCACCACAGCTGCACTGTGATGTCACACACTGCTGCCCTGTGATGTCACAAACCACTCTGTGTCTGATGTCACAATGTGCTTGGTGATGACACAGGCCGCTCTGTGATATTGAAACCTGTGTTGTCATGTCCCACCCTGCTCTCTGGTGTCAAATCCCACTCTGTGTTGGCACACATTTCCCTTCCATGATATCAGTCTGCCCCAGCAATCCTTGGCACCGATTCTCTCAGGACAGGGGATTTTAGGGAGCCCAAAGGGCATCACTGGCCTTTGGCAGAGCTGCCAAAGAGACAGAGGCAATTCCACAGCTCAAAATCTCTGCCCTGGGCTCTCCCAGGACCCTTCTGCTGTGGGGCTCCTCAGGGTGCAAGAACAACTTCTCTTGGGAAGGGCAGACATACCATGAGATTTTGGCTGGAGCGTGAGGGGCTGGGCTGGGCTGGGTTCCTCTCTCTCTCTTGTTCCTGGCACCGGAGGTGCGACAGTGCTGCTGTTGCTCTGGCGACAATTGGCTGCCACTGTCAACTTCCAACCTTCACTGTTTCTTCTACCATGAGTGAGGCTTTGTTCATAAGGGCAGCCCTTGAACTGGGACCTTTTCAACTCCCGATCTCACTGGAAAGGACCCTCCCCATATACTCAGGTGCCTCCGGGGAGAACCCGGCACCCAGAGCACCTCGACCTTCCCAGAGGGCGCATCTCCTGCCTGTTTGCGGGAGCCCGGCTGTGGCTGCCCAGCTCCACTGATTTCTGCCACTGCTTCAGGCTTTTTGCTACACTAACCTGACACCCCATGTCCCACCCGAGCCCTGCAGCTCCTGCTACAGCTTCAGAGTTTTTGATAAACTTCCTTTGAAACGCTGGTGTGTGCCTCCCCCCACCGTTCCAGCTGCCACTCCAAGGGTTCCATCTGCAGTCCATTTTGCCATCTGGAGCGGCACCGTTCCAGGCTGCCCCCCAGCCCCATCAGTGAGGGAAGGAAGCTTCTCTCTCTCTCCCGCCGGCTGAGCCTCCATTAACCATGGAGAGAGAGACAGCCGAGCTGTTGCCACAGCGCCCCCTGCAGCCGCGGGGGAATCATCGCACCCGCCCTGCCCGGCCGGGAGCCACCAGCGCCCCTGCCGGCTGTGCCCGGAACTGCACCGCAGGGGAAGCGCCCGCAGCCCAGAGAGGGCTGGGAGTGGGTTTGTGCTTCTGCTTGTTTTTGCTGCCGGTGTTGTTTGTTTGCCTTGTTATATGTATTCTAGTAAAGAACTGTTATTCCTGTTCCCATATCTTTGCCTGGAAGCCCTGTAATTTAAAAGCTATAATATTTTGAAGGCAAAGTGGTCATAGTTTCCATTCCAAGTGTGGTTCCAGTCTTCCTTGGCAGACACCTTGAAAGCAGGATACCATGCCTTTGGTAGCAGAGGGCACGGTACAGTTTGCCTTGATCTGGAATGGCATCAAGAGCTCCTGGAACTGACTGGAAATTCAGCCCCACCCTGTGCCACAGACTCATTCTGAGTGCCCTAAAAAGTGGAAGGCTCTGGAACTACCACACAGGGCCTTTGTGAAGTCATTGTGTGGGGAACACAGCAGAGGTGGGGTTTTGGACAGAGGAGAAGAAAATCCATAGCCTCCTAAAGATCGCTTTGGCCATCAAGAGTAACGAAGATCCATGGCCATACCAGGTTTCTCTGGTGGAGGAAACGTGCTGGGGGAAGTGTTTGGGGTGTTTTCCTTTTAAGGGGCTTTCTCTGGAAATAGTTTTTTTGTGTTCCTTTGTATACTGAACCTTGTTGCTGTTGCTGTTGGTTTTGTTCTATCTGCTGTTTGCAGGAAAATGTTCTTCTCTCAGCTCTTTGGGACCCTTGCCTTTTGTGCCTCCACTGGCAGGGGGAGGAGCAGAAGCCCCTGGTTTTTAGGGACAGCCCAGAATTGGAGAATCCCATTCCTAAAGCCCGACAGAGCTGAACAAAGAAACACCATTTCTGCCAGTTGAACCGAAACGCTGCATTTTGGTGCCAATCCAGGGAAACAAGTCCTGTGTTCCCCTGGCACTGGGAGGAGCGATGAGAAGCCATGGGTTTGCTCAGAGTGCTGAGAGGGGGATTGCAGAGCCACCAGGAGAACAGGGGTAGGGGGAGACAGAATAGGAAACATCTGGATCTACTGGGAGCGATGGAGAGGCACTGGGAGGGGAACTAGGGAGCCCCTGTGGGTACTGGGAGCACTGTGGGGAGGGAATGGGGAAGTGTCTGTGGGTGCTGGGAGCACTTGGATGTGGAATGGGGAGCCAGTCATGGTAGTGGAAGGATGGTGAGGAAGCCCTTTGGGGTTCTGGGGGCATGGGGAGCTCTGGGTGCCCTGTACAGCCTCACACATGACCCCCACTTATGCCCACCTCCCTGTGAATGCTGGGCACCCACAGGAGCCAGGGGGGAGGGTGGGGGGCGAGGGGGGGAACACGCGCCCACAGGTGGAGTCCCCCATCGCATCTCAGTTCCCTCAGAGCCCCCCAGTGCCCACTGGAGCCCCGAGTGTCACAGCACATTCCCGTAGATGTCACTGAGTTCCCGCTGTCGCCCATGGGGTCCCCGCAGGTCCGCGTAGGTCACCTGGAGTGTGGTGGCACGGGGGGACACTGCGAGAGACACTGGCTGTAGGATCTGGGTGGGGGTGACACTCGTGGGTGACGTGTCCCTGTGTGTGTGTCCCACCCTGTACTCACCCCCCATCTGCTTGGTGCTCACGACGTGGGTGTACAGCACCTTACCCACCTCTGGGGGGGCCGGGGGATCTGGGGGGGCCCTGCGGGGATAAAGGGGATGTGTGGGAAGGAATGGGAGGTCTTGGGGGTTGGGGTGAAAGGGGACAGTGTGGTTTGAGCCCCCCACTCACCTTTCCTGGTGCTTCCTGGCATCTGC
Organism: Chamaea fasciata; assembly: GCF_029207755.1. NCBI lineage: Eukaryota > Metazoa > Chordata > Aves > Passeriformes > Sylviidae > Chamaea > Chamaea fasciata. The sequence continues at coordinate 93,436 of NW_027094376.1, forward strand.
AAAGGAAAGAGAGGAGGGATAACTGTGGGGTCCCCAAGGCCCCCTCAGGAATCCTGAAACCTCACTGGACCCTCAGATTCTCCCAGGACCCCTGAGCATCCCTGATGCCCCCCCTGATCCCCTGAACAACCCGAGTGCTCTGGACCACATGAGTGCCCAAAAGCCAATCCTGGCAGGAAGGGAGACCCCCCAGATTCCCCCAGGATTACTGAGAGAACTCCCAACATCCCTGCAAGACCCTCCAACACCACCCCAAATACTTGAGGAACGTGAGCAGAGGTTCTGAATGCTCAGCACTCCCCAAGTCAGGGGCTGTGGGTGCTGATATCACCTCCACATTCCAGGTAGCCTCCCACCTCCCCAGGTCCCCTGTTGCCCCCACTGTCACCCACCCCTGTTGTTCCACCGGTGCCAGCCCACAGCTACACCCACGAGCAGGAACAGGAACAGGAGAGACACGCCAACCCCTGCGGCCAATGCTGGGGACAGAAGGGACACGTCAGGGTCACCTGTCAGTCCAGGGGTCCTACAATCCCAATCACCCTGTGTTACCTCACCTCTGTTCCAGTGTCCCTTTGGTGTCACCTTCAGGGCCAGCTCGGGGCTGAGTGCCCGGAACACACAGTACCCGTCCTGTGCCAGCTGGTTGGTGGCCACGCACTGGTAGGTGCCCGAATGTCCCACATCCACGTCCCCAAGCTCCAGGATGGGACCGTGGGCCACCTCCCGGCCGTTGGGCAGCCAGGTGAAGGTGACAGGGGCTGATCCCACCTGCACTGGGCAGCGCAGGGTCACGGGGTCACCTGCGTGCACCTGGTGTGACAGGGGACCGGGGGTGATGGTGGCATTGGCCACGGGCACTGCGGGGACACAGACAGGGCTGAGGTTAGGAGGAGGGGCTGGCACCTGGCATGGGGAAATGAGGGAGTCTATGGGGTGGCACCTGGAGACAGAGGGTCTCCTTCACCCAGGACAGTGACCCCATGGTGGTGGGGTCATCATGTGCTGTGGGATGAGGGCATGTGATGGGTGAGGGGTGAGGGATGAGGATGGGATGAGGGCTGCTGTGTCCCAGGGTGGTGATGGCTGTCACCTTGTGGGGGACAGGGAATGGCGTGGGTGGGATGTGATGGGCCTGATGAGGCATATCAACAGGGGCATCACCCCAATCCCAAGGGTCTCACTCCCCTGGGAGGGTCACGCTCAGTAAGGTGAATGTGACCTGATGGGGAGGGGGGCCTGTGACAGTTGGCATTAGGGATCCGTGGCCTGGATGTCCTGGGAGTGGGGATACCTGGAGCCAGACGGACCCAGTTCCCCTGGGCTGTGACACCCAGTGGTGGGGGCTGTGACCTGGGGTGGGTTGGGGATGGTGTGCGGGGGTTGAGGAGGAATGGGAATGTGTGGAACTGGGGATGCTGTGGGTTGGATCACCCTCAGACCAAGGGTCCTGCTCGCCCAGGACAGTGATGTTCAGTGTGGGGCTCTCAGCCACATTGTCCCCATCACTGGCCCAGCACTGCTGTGGCTGCTGTCCTTGTCCCCTCCATGCCACATCTCAAGGTGGGTGCCCGTTCCCAGCAGTGTGGCCAAGACCCCCAGTCCAAGGTGAAGGACAGGGCACCTGTCCCTATGGTCACCACAGAGCTCAGCACCAGGTGGTCCCCCAGTGTCACCTGTCCCCCAGGGGGCTGCACCCACAGGGACACCCCTGAGAGCGGGACCCCTGCAAGGGGAACACAGGAGGGACTGGGGACATGGGATGAGGAGTGGGGGACACCAGGGAGCAGTGAAGGACTCAGGGAGAGAAAGGGTTAGAGAGGGGTGGGGGGATCCCAGGGAGGAAGAACGGGGCCCAGAGATGGAGGAGGCTTTGAAGGGGTTGGAAGGGACCCCAGGGAAGGGTGGGAGATCCACTGCAGGGACATATGGAGAGTTGAAGGGAACCACGGGGAAGGTTTTGGGGATCCAGACAGGGATGGTGGGACCTGTGGATAATAGAGGGACCTCAGAGAGGGAGAGGTGCACCTAGGAAAAGGGTGAGCAGATGTGATGAGAGATGCAGGCACCAGGGAAGGTGCTGGGAGGAACCAGGGAGAGACCAGGGAAAGCAGGGCAAAACACAGAGGGTTGAGCAAGGAGGGGAGACCTGGGAGGGCTGTGGGGGCTCCCCGTGCCCATCACTGTACTCACTGCACACCATAATGCGGAGCCAGGCGCTGCTCTTCCGCACAGTCCCCCCCTCGGACTGCACCTGGCAGCTGTAGTTCCCCGAGTGGGAGACCCCCACGGCGGGCACCAGGAGATGTGGGAACACCTGCGGGCCCTTCACCCACTGCCCGTCCCGGTAGAAGAGGTGCAGGAGGGTGGCTTGGGGCCGCAGGGGACTGGGGGTGCTGAGGCAGCTGAGATTGAGGGGGGAGCCCTCGATGGGCTCGGGGGGACCCTCCAGCACCGGCACCGTGAAGAGCTCTGGGAAGGAGAGGGAATGTGAGGACTGTGACTCTGAGTCCACTGGGAAGGGGCTTTGGGGGTGTCAAGATATTGGAGTTCCAGTCATGGCGTTGCTCACCGTGCACTGTCACTGTCACTGGTTCTGACAGTGACAGCCCAAAGTTCACCGAGCCCTCGCAGTGGTCGCGGCCGCTGTGGTGCAGTTGCAGAGGGGACAGGGACAGTTCGGTTCCCATGTGGGGCCCTTCCAGATCCTTCTCGTCCTGGTAAAATCGCACCCTGCTGACCGTCTTGTTCTGCATGGCCCGGCAGCGCAGTGTAACCGAGTCCCCCTCCAGCAGCGTCAGTGCTGGCACTTGCAGCACCAGCTGGTCTGTGGGACACGAGGGTCTCATTACAATGAGGGGCTCGAGACATGTCCAATGTGGGTGCCCACAGCACCGGGGACATCTGGGCGAAGTCTCCATTGTGTGGAAGGATCCCAGGGATGCAACGAGAAACCCCGTGGCACAGGTGTCGCCACAGAGAGTCCCATCCCACTGGGATGCGCTGGGATGTCCCTGAGTGCAGGAGACAGCCTCTTGTCACAAGAGGGGTGAGGCCACCGGTGGAGTGAAGCCCACCCAGACCTATCAGGGGGCACCGTGAGCATTTATGATCCCCTCCTCACCATTTAAGACTCTCACGGGTGGGCTGAGCCCACTGCCACGTCTCTGACACTTGTAGGTGCCACTCTCGGGGACAATGAAGCGGTCGTGTCTGTTCTGCCCCCAGTGCTGCCCGTCCTTGTACCAGGTGGTGGCACCGGTGGTCCCCGAGCCCTGGCAGGTCAGTGTCACCCGGTCCCACAGCACCGCTGGTATCCACGGGGGCTCCACCAGGAGCTGGGTGGTCTGGGCACCTGCAGGTGACAGGGGACACCAGCCTGCCAGGGCCAGTGTGGGGCTGGGGACAGCAGGGTGGGGACATGGCATCCCCTGAGGACTCACCTGAGAAACTGAAGATCTGGGCTGGAAGGGAGAAGGGACAGGGGCTGGGTGGGGTTGCCCTGCAGGGACAGAAGCACCTGGGGGTGAGGTGTGCTGTCCATCCCCAAACTTTCCCCAAGGGGAACACTGGTGTAGCACAGAGGTCTTCAGGACAGGGACACCTCGGTCACCCTGGGTTAAGGCAGGACATGGGGACACTGTGGACACCCCATGTTTGCACAGGTCACTTCCACCCAGCCCTACTGCATGTGTCCCCACTGCCACATCCCCATGTCCCTGTGCCCATGATCCCATTCCAATGGCACCTGTCCCCATGCCCCATCTGCATGGGACATGGCCCTAGTCCCTGTCCCTGTATCCCTGTTCCCATGTCCCCACTGCTGCCCCAGCCCCAAGGTTCCTTTTGCCACATCCTTGTCTCCATATCTCTATCCCCTTCTTCCTGTCCCCACATCCCAGTTCCCTTGCTCCTGTCCCCACAGCCACCCCAGGACACTGGTCACACTGGGGTCCATGCTCATGCACTGACTCTGCTGGCCTTGGGGACCTCAGGGCACCCCGCAGCCCCCCTGTGCCCCCTCCCCACCGGTCTCTGCCTCACCAGGGCCCATCCCCGGGGTGTCAGGCCCGTGCCCGGGGCACTCACCCCACAGGAGCAGCGCCACCTTCCCGGCCATCCCCGTGTCCCCAGCCATGTGGACTGGCTGTCACTCGCTGCTGTGGCCACCGGTCCCCTGGGTGGCGGCTCTTCGGATGAAGAGGAAGGAAACGAGGTCACGTCTTGTCCCCATGTGTAGGTGTCCCTCGGTGGGGGCAGGGCGAGGGAAAGGTGGAGACACAGTAGGGGACAGGCTGGGGACATTACGGGATAGTCTGGGGGCTCAGTGGAGGATGGTTTTCCCAGGAGTGGGGGCTCAGGGCTTGTGGGGAACCAAGGATGGGTGTCCAGGGGAATGGGAGTCCAAGGGAATTGGGGTCTCCATGCCTGAGGGGATTCAGGGATGGGGGTCGTGCAGGAAAATGTTGCCCCAGGGCTTAGGGGTCATGGGGTGTAGGTCCCAGGGTTGGGGCTCCAGGGGAGAAAAGGAGACCCTTGGGATGGGGGGTTCTGGGGGAAGAAGTAGCCCATGGGATGGGATCAAGGCAATGATGGTCCTGGGCAATGGGAGTCCTGGGATGGGGGTTCCAGGGAGGAGAGACCAAGGCAATGGGGGTCCCATGGTCGGGTTTCCAGGGGAATGGGGGTCCCAGGGATGGGCAGTGAGTGGCTGGGTGGGCGTGGGGGTCACAGCTCCTTCCCTGGGTGCCTCAGATTTTGGGGTGACTCAGAGCCCAGCACAGCCCCCACAGTGTGCTCATGGCCAGGGGGCACCCCAGGGTGGAGGCTCTGGGTCTGTGCCCCACACACCCCTGGGCTTTTCCCATCCCCCCGTTTCCTGACTCAGCCATCCCAGGGAACACCTGAGCAGGTAACGATGGGGGCTCCCAGGAAGGGGCAAAGGGGAGTGGGGGTGCAGGCAGTGGTTGGGGGCTGTGGGGGATGAAAGATTTTCACTTTCTCTTCCCTGCAGAAGAAGGAAGAGGCTGAGGCGAGGACATGGGTTCTGTTTTTGGGGACCACATCCAGAGGGGTCCTGCCCTGAGGGAAAAGGGCTCCTCTGCTGTGGTCACGTGTGGGTCTTGTCCCAGGGTTTTGGCCCGAGGGGTCCTCGTTCTGGGGGTGCCACGTCCCTGGGGATTCCTGTCCCAGAGGTGGCACATCCTGGGGGGCCCTGAGCATTCTCCCTGTCCCCAGTGGGGTTCTGTGACCTTTGGGCTGCCCAAACTTAAAGGGGGCAGTTGATACAACCTTGCCCTGATGAAGGTAAATGCCAGCCTAAATTTGGTTGAATTCCCTTAGGAACATTTGGCTGAGACAAATTTATACAACCGTGAAAGAAAAGCAAAAATATTTTCCCAAAACACTTTTTTTTTTTTTTTTCCCCATAAAAAAATAAACTCACCAAAAATCAAACTGACAATGTAGAAAATGGTCTGGTTGATAGAATCCTTTTAATCATTGCCCTGCCAACAAGTGGCTCACAATAAAAACATAAACAAATCACAGAGAAATGAGACGTTTTGGTTCTCTTTAGGAGCCCATTGGTGCATCCCACAGCAGCGTTCACTTGTGGATAACACAGAGTGTGGAATCTCCCTGAGTGTCCAACAGGTCCATGGGATTGTTCCCTGCCTGCTGGGAAGCAACCCAGCCCATAGGGAAGGCTTTGGTTTGCCCATATTTCAGAACTCTTCCAGTTTTTCTTCCTTCCCACCCTGAAACTTGGTTTACTTCCCATGGCCTCTCCTGACCAAAAGGGAGAAACTCTGTGCATCCTTGCAACAGCGCACAGGAATCCGTGGAAATGGCCGTGTGTCCCTCAGGGTCTGCTTCCCTGGTAAATGCCCTCCAGCCTGCCCTGAATTCCCCTGCCAGGGCACTCCCTGCTCCTGCTGGGACACCCCTGTTCCCCAGATCCGTGGGTGGAGCCCCTGCCCAATATTTCCACCTTTCCTTCTCTTCTGGTGTCCACATCCAGAACCCAAATATTCCTTCTGGAAGGTTCCAAAGGGCTGCAGGTTTTGTTCAAGAGAGAGGGGCCCGGTCAGGTTGTTGAGCAGAAGGGTGTGGGATTTGCAGAACTTCTGGGGCTCTCTCAGTCCCTCGCTTTTGTCAGGGCCAAAATGATCATTTGCTTCATTTCCGGACTGCTGTCCTCACAGCTGCCCCTGCAGGGGAAGGTTTCCACCCCTCCCTGCTCTGAAAACCATCCAAGGCCCTCGCAGAGCCACTGCTTGGGCTCCCATTGGCTTTTGAGCTTCTTGCAGGGCTCAGCAAACCACAGCCAGGCCTTTTCCTGCCACAGAATTCTCACCTTTGCAGCAGCTCTAAAGCTGCCAGAATCAAAGCCAAGGGGGCGGGGGGACCCTCAGGTCCTGGCTGCCACCTGGGGCTGGGCAGAGCAGGGCTGGGCAGTGCCCATCCCTGTGCACTGGGGCTGGGCCATGGCTGGGCCCCACGCTTGGATGGCCGCGGGCTTCAAGGAGGAGGAGTTGGGGAGCTCCTTCCTGCCTGGGGCTCCATTCCCAAGCTGCTCTTGCCAGCTCACATCGTCTCTTAGGGATGGTCCTTATTCTCTTATTCTCTTATTCTCTTATTCTCTTATTCTCTTATTCTCTCTTAGCAACAAGAGGCAGAAAACTCTTGGAGAGAAAGAAAACGAGGAAAAATCCTGACCACCAACACACTAAAACCAGGAGCTGCTGCCCCTCCCCCTGTCAGTGGAGGTACAAATGGAAAAGATCCCAAAGGGCTGAGACAAGAACATTTTCCTGCAGCAGCAATGAGAGGACAAAACCAACAGCAACCGAAACAAGATTCAGAATCCAAAAGTTCACAAAAGAAACAATTTCCAGGGAAAGCTCCCAACAAGGAACAAACCCCGGATCCTTCCTCGAGCATCCATAACACACGAGAACCCTTCTGGCACTGCCCTCACAGCACTGTGTAAATTGCATTTTTTTTCAGTGGAAATGGCTGATTTAGCCCCAATTTGATGCTGCAGGGCTGAGACCATGTAAATCAAGATAGGCTGAAGCTGTTGGGGCCTTCCCCTGCTCTCTCCTGATCCTTCCTCTATTCCCCAGTGGGGTTCCAGACCTGAGGGCTTGGGGCACTTTGAATTTATAGGGTTTTGGGAGAAAACCTGCTCCAAACTTCTCCATCCTTGCTGGTCCCCTGCAGGATCTGAGCTGGCAAGAGCAGGTTGGGAATGGAGCCCCAGGCAGGAAGGAGCTCCCCAACTCCTCCTCCTTGAAGCCCGCGGCCATCCAAGCGTGGGGCCCAGCCATGGCCCAGCCCCAGTGCACAGGGATGGGCACTGCCCAGCCCTGCTCTGCCCAGCCCCAGGTGGCAGCCAGGACCTGAGGGTCCCCCCGCCCCCTTGGCTTTGATTCTGGCAGCTTTAGAGCTGCTGCAAAGGTGAGAATTCTGTGGCAGGAAAAGGCCTGGCTGTGGTTTGCTGAGCCCTGCAAGAAGCTCAAAAGCCAATGGGAGCCCAAGCAGTGGCTCTGCGAGGGCCTTGGATGGTTTTCAGAGCAGGGAGGGGTGGAAACCTTCCCCTGCAGGGGCAGCTGTGTGGACAGCAGTCCGGAAATGAAGCAAATGATCATTTTGTCCCTCTCAGCATGGGACTGAGAGAGCCCCTAAAATCCTGCAAATCCCACACCCATCTGCTCAACAACCTGACCAGGACCCTCCTTCTTGAACAAAACCTGCGGCCCTTTGGAACCTCCCAGAAAGAATGTTTGGGTTCTGGATGTGGACACCAGAAGAGAAGGAAAGGTGTGGAAATATTGAGCAGGGGCTCCACCCACGGATCTGGGGAACAGGGGTGTCCCAGCAGGAGCAGGGAGTGCCCTGGCAGGGGAATTCAGGGCAGGCTGGAGGGCATTTACCAGGGAAGCAGACCCTGAGGGACACACGGGCATTTCCGCGGATTCCTCTGCACTGTTCCAAGGATGGACAGAGTTTCTCCCCTTTTTGTCAGGAGAAGCCATGGGAAGTAAACCAAGTTTCAGTGTGGGAAGGAGAAAAACTGGAAGAGTTCAGAAATAGGGGCAAACCAAAGCCTTCCCTATGGGCTGGGTTGCTTCCCTACAGGTAGGGAACAATCCCATGGACCTGTTGGACACTCAGGGAGATTCCACACTCTCTGTTATCCACAAGTGAACGTGGCCGTGGGAGGCATGAATGGGCTCCTTAAGGGAACCAAGAAGATTAATTTCTGTGTGATTGGTTTGTGTTTTTATTGAGAGCCACTTTTTGGGAGAGCAGTGATTAAAGGGTCTCATCAACCAGACCATTTTCTACATTGTCAGATTGAGTTTTGCTGAGTTTACTTTTTATTGGGAAAAAAATAGTGTGGGAAAAGTCTTTTGCCTTTATTTCATGGATATATAATTTGTCTCAACCAATTGGGCATCGGGGAATGCAATCAAATTTAGGCTGGCATTTACCATCATCAGGGCAAGGTCGTAACATGTGCCCCCTTAAATTTGGGCAGTCCAGAGATCACAGAGCCCCACTGGGGACAGTGGGAATGCTCAGGGACTCCCCAGGACAGAGGTCCCCATGATGTGCCACCTCTGGAACAGGAATCCCCAAGGACGTGGCACCCCCAGAGCGAGGAACCCTGTGGGACAAGATCCTGGGACAGGACCCAGGCGTCACCACAGCAGAGGAGCCCTTTTCCCTCAGGGCAGGACCCCTCTGGATGTGGTCCCCCAAAACAGAACCCATGTCCTCGCCTCAGCCTCTTCCTTCTTCTGCAGGAAAGAGAAAGTGAAAATCTTTCATCCACCACAGCCCCCAACCATTGCCTGCACCCCCACTGCCCTTTGCCCTTTCCTGGGATCCCCCCACCGTTACCTGCTCAGGTGTTCCCTGGGATGGCTGACCCAGGAAACGGGGGGATGGGAAAAGCCCAGGGGTGTGTGGGGCACAGACCCAGAGCCTCCACCCTGGGGTGCCCCCTGGCCATGAGCACACTGTGGGGGCTGTGCTGGGCTCTGAGTCACCCCAAAATCTGAGGCACCCAGGGAAGGAGCTGTGACCCCCGTGCCCACCCAGCCACTCACTGCCCATCCCTGGGACCCCCATTCCCCTGGAAACCCGACCATGGGACCCCCATTGCCTTGGTCTCTCCTCCCTGGAACCCCCATCCCAGGACTCCCATTGCCCAGGAACACCATGGCCTTGATCCCATCCCATGGGCTGCTTCTTCTTCCAAAACCACTCTTCCCCAGGGTCCCCTATTGTTTCCCCCTGGAGCCCCAACTGTGGGACCTACATCCCATTACCCAAAATCCCTGGGGATCATGTTCACAAGGACCTCTATCCCTGAATGCCCCCAGACATGGGGACCCCAATTTTCCTGGACCTCCATCCCCCATGGACACCCATCCTTGGTTCCCCACAACCCGTGAGCCCTGAGCCCCCACTCCTGGGAACACCATCCCCCACTGAGCCCCCAGACTATCCCGTAATGTCCCCAGCCTGTCCCCTACTGTGTCTCCAGCTTTCCCTCACCCTGCCCCCACACAGGGCCACCTACATATGGGGACAAGACGTGACCTCGTTTCCTTCCTCTTCATCCGAAGAGCCGCCACCCAGGGGACCGGTGGCCACAGCAGCGAGTGACAGCCAGTCCACATGGCTGGGGACACGGGGATGGCCGGGAAGGTGGCGCTGCTCCTGTGGGGTGAGAGCCCCGGGCACGGGCCTGACACCCCGGGGATGGGCCCTGGTGAGGCAGAGACCGGTGGGGAGGGGGCACAGGGGGGCTGCGGGGTGCCCTGAGGTCCCCAAGGCCAGCAGCGCCTTTCAATGGGCATGGACCCCAGTGTGACCAGAGTCCTGGAGTGGCTGTGGGGACAGGAGCAGGGGGATAGAGATGTGGGGACAAGGATATGGTGAAAGGAACCTTGGGGCTGGGGCGGCTGTGGGGACAGAGGAACAGGGATGCAGGTGCAAGGGCCACGTACCATGCAGATCGGCTTTGGGGACATGTGCCATTGGAATGGGATCACAAGCACAGGGACATGGGGATGTGGCTGTGGGGACAGGTGCCGTGAGGATGGTGGAGATGACCTGTGCAAACATGGAGTGTCCGCAGTGTCTCCATGTCCTGCCTTAACCCAGGGTGACTGAGGTGTGTGTGTCCTCACCACCTCCATGGTACACCAGTGTTCCATTGGGGACAGTCTGGGGACAGACACCACATCTCTACCCCAGGTGCTGCTGTTCCCTTAGTGCCACCCCCACTGAGCCCTGTCCATTCTCCCTTCTAGCCCAGACCCTTGGCCTCGCTGGTAAGTTCTCAGGGTATGCCATGTCCCCATCCCACTGACCGCAGCCCCATGGTGGCCCTGGCAGGCTGGTGTCCCCTGTGACCTGCAGGTGCCCAGACCACCCAGCTCCTGGTGGAGCCCCCGTGGATACCAGCAGTGCTGTGGGACCGGGTGACACTGACCTGCCAGGGCTCGGGGACAGCCGGTGCCACCACGTGGTACAAGGATGGGCAGCACTGGGGGCAGGACAGACGCAACCGCTTCACTGTCACCGTGAGTGGCACCTACACCTGTGACAGACCTGGCAGTCGGCTCAGCCCCTCTGTGAGGGTCTTAAATGGTGAGGAGGAATCCTAAATGCTCCTGGTGGCCGGCAGAGAGGAATATGTGGGCTTCACTCTGTGGGCGGCCTCACACCCCTTGTGTGGCAAGAGCCTGTCCTCTGCATACAGGAACATCCCAGTGCATCCCAGTGGGATGGGACCACTGTGGAGACACCTGTGCCCCGCGATTTTGTCTTACTGTCCCTGGGATCCTCCTGTGTAATAGAGACACCACCCAGATGTCCCCGGTGCTGTGGGCACCCACATTGGACATGTCTCGAGCTCCTCAGTGCAATGGGACCCTCCTGTCCCACAGACCAGCTGGTGCTGCAGGTGCCAGCACGGACGCTGCTGGAGGGGGACTCGGTGACACTGCGCTGCCGGGTCAGGCAGGACATGTCGGTCAGCAGGGTGCGATTTTACCAGGACGAGAAGGATCTGGGGGGGTTCGTCACTGGGACCGAACTGTCCCTGTCCCCTCTGCAACTGCACCACAGCGGCCGCTACCACTGCGAGGGCTCGGTGAGCTTTGGGCTGTCACTGTCAGAACCAGTGACAGTGACAGTGCACGGTGAGCAACGCCATGACTGGAACTCCAATATCCCGACACCCCCAAAGCCCCTTCCCAGTGGACTCAGAGTCACAGTCCTCACCTTCCCTCTCCTTCCCAGAGTGCTTCACGGTGCCGGTGCTGGAGGGTCCCCCTGAGCCCATCGAGGGGTCCCCCCTCAATCTCAGCTGCCTCAGCACCCCCAATCCCCTGCGGCCCTGACTGCCCCTCCTGCACCTCTTCTACCGGGACGGGCAGTTGGTGGGGGGCCCGCAGGTGTTCCCACATCTCCTGGTTCCCGCCGTGGGGGTCTCCCACTCGGGGAACTACAGCTGCCAGGTGCAGTCCGAGGGGGGGACTGTGCGGAAGAGCAGCGCCTGGCTCCGCGTCACGGTGTGCAGTGAGTACAGGGATGGGCACGGGGAGCCCCCACAGCCCTCCCAGGTCTCCCCTCCTTGCTCAACCTTCTGTGTGTTGACCTGCCTTCCCAGGTCTCTCCCTGGTTCCTCCCATCACCTTCCCTGCTGCCTGCATCCCTCTCCAGGTCCCCTCACCCCACCCTACCTGCATCTCTCCCTCTCTGAGGTCTCTCTACTCTTCACAGGTCCCACCATCCCTGTCTGGGTTTCCAAAACCTTCCCTGTTGTTCCATTAAACCCTTTCCATTCGTCTCCTTGCTGAATCTCCCATGCTCCCCTGGGGTCCTTTCCCGGCCTTTTCAATCCTCCCCCCCATCTCTGGGCCCCCTTCTCCCTTTCTGGGATCCCCCCACCCCTCTCTGATCCTCCCCCTCCCCTAAGTCCTTCACTGCTACCTGGTGTCCCCCACTCCTCCCATATCCCCAATCCTTGTGTCCCCTTGCAGGGGTCCCGCTCACAGGGGTGTCCCTGTGGCTGCAGCCCCCTGGGAGACAGGTAGCACCAGGTTAACACCTGGTGCTGAGCTGTGCAGTGGCCAGAGGGACAGGTGCCCTGTCCTTCACATGGCACTGGGAGGGCTCGGGGACACCACTGGGCACTAACTGCAACCTGGAGTGACGGCATATTGGGGACAAGGACAGCGGCCACAGCAGTGCTGGCCCAGTGATGGGGACAGTGTGGCCGAGAGTCCCACACTGAACGTCACTGTCCTGGGCGAGCAGGACCCTTGGTCTGAGGGTGATCCAACCCACAGCATCCCCAGTTCCACACATTCCCATTCCACCCCAACCCCCCCACACCATCCCCAACCCACCCCAGGTCACAGCCCCCACCACTGGGTGTCACAGCCCAGGGGAACTGGGACCGTCTGGCTCCAGGTATCCCCACTGCCAGGACATCCAGGCCATGGATCCCTAATGACAGCTGTCACATGCCCCCCTCCCCATCAGGTCGCATTCACCTTACTGAGCGTGACCCTCCCAGGGGAGTGAGATCCTTGGGATTGGGGTGATGCCCCTGTTGATATGCCTCATCAGGCCCATCACATCCTACCCATGCCATTCCCTTCCCCCCACGAGGTGACAGCCATCACCACCCTGGGACACAGCAGCCCTCATCCCATCCTCATCCCTCATCCCTCACCCATCACATGCCCTCATCCCACAGCACATGATGACCCCACCACCATGGGGTCACTGTCCTGGGTGAAGGAGACCCTCTGTCTCCAGGCGCCACCCCACAGACTCCCTCATTTCCCCATGCCAGGTGCCAGCCCCTCCTCCTAACCTCAGCCCTGTCTGTGTCCCCGCAGTGCCCGTGGCCAATGCCACCATCACCCCCGGTCCCCTGTCACACCAGGTGCACGCAGGTGACCCCGTGACCCTGCGCTGCCCAGTGCAGGTGGAATCAGCCCCTGTCAACTTCACCTGGCTGCACAACGGCCGGGAGGTGGCCCAGGGTCCCATCCTGGAGCTTGGGGACGTGGATGTGGGACATTCGGGCACCTACCAGTGCGTGGCCACCAACCAGCTGGCACAGGACGGGTACTGTGTGTTCCGGGCACTCAGCCCCGAGCTGGCCCTGAAGGTGACACCAAAGGGACGCTGGAACAGAGGTGAGGTAACACAGGGTGATTGGGATTGTAGGACCCCTGGACTGACAGGTGACCCTGACGTGTCCCTTCTGTCCCCAGCAGTGGCCGCAGGGGTTGGCGTGTCTCTCCTGTTCCTGTTCCTGCTCGTGGGTGTAGCTGTGGGCTGGCACCGGTGGAACAACAGGGGTGGGTGACAGTGGGGGCAACAGGGGACCTGGGAAGGTGGGAGGCCACCTGGAATGTGGAGGTGATATCAGCACCCACAGCCCCTGACTTGGGGAGTGCTGAGCACTCAGAACCTTTGCTCACGTTCCTCAAGTATTTGGGGTGGTGTTGGAGGGTCTTGCAGGGATGTTGGGAGTTCTCTCAGTAATCCTGAGGGAATCTGGGGGGTCTCCCTCCCTGCCAAGATTGGCTTCTGGGCACTCATGGGGTCCAGAGCACTAGGGTTGTTCAGGGGATCAGGGGGGGCATCAGGGATGCTCAGGGGTCCTGGGAAAATCTGAGGGTCCAGTGAGGTTTCAGGATTCCTGAGGGGGCCTTGGGGACCCCACAGTTATCCCTCCTCTCTTTCCTTTGCAGATGCCAGGAAGCACCAGGAAAGGTGAGTGGGGGGCTCAAACCACACTGTCCCCTTTCACCCCAACCCCCAAGACCTCCCATTCCTTCCCACACATCCCCTTTATCCCCGCAGGGCCCCCCCAGATCCCCTGGCCCCCCCCAGAGGTGGGGGAGGTGCTGTACACCCACGTCGTGAGCACCAAGCAGATGGGGGGTGAGTACAGGGTGGGACACACACACAGGGACACGTCACCCACGAGTGTCACCCCCACCCAGATCCTACAGCCAGTGTCTCTCGCAGTGTCCCCCCGTGCCACCACACTCCAGGTGACCTACGCGGACCTGCGGGGACCCCATGGGCGACAGCGGGAACTCAGTGACATCTACGGGAATGTGCTGTGACACTCGGGGCTCCAGTGGGCACTGGGGGGCTCTGAGGGAACTGAGATGCGATGGGGGACTCCACCTGTGGGCGCGTGTTCCCCCCCTCGCCCCCCACCCTCCCCCCTGGCTCCGGTGGGTGCCCAACATTCACAGGGAGGTGGGCATAAGTGGGGGTCATGTGTGAGGCTGTACAGGGCACCCAGAGCTCCCCATGCCCCCAGAACCCCAAAGGGCTTCCTCACCATCCTTCCACTACCATGACTGGCTCCCCATTCCACATCCAAGTGCTCCCAGCACCCACAGACACTTCCCCATTCCCTCCCCACAGTGCTCCCAGTACCCACAGGGGCTCCCTAGTTCCCCTCCCAGTGCCTCTCCATTGCTCCCAGTAGATCCAGATGTTTCCTATTCTGTCTCCCCCTACCCCTGTTCTCCTGGTGACTCTGCAATCCCCCTCTCAGCACTCTGAGCAAACCCATGGCTTCTCATCGCTCCTCCCAGTGCCAGGGGAACACAGGACTTGTTTCCCTGGATTGGCACCAAAATGCAGCGTTTCGGTTCAACTGGCAGAAATGGTGTTTCTTTGTTCAGCTCTGTCGGGCTTTAGGAATGGGATTCTCCAATTCTGGGCTGTCCCTAAAACCCAGGGGCTTCTGCTCCTCCCCCTGCCAGTGGAGGCACAAAAGGCAAGGGTCCCAAAGAGCTGAGAGAAGAACATTTTCCTGCAAACAGCAGATAGAACAAAACCAAAAGCAACAGCAACAAGGTTCAGTATACAAAGGAACACAAAAAAACTATTTCCAGAGAAAGCCCCTTAAAAGGAAAACACCCCAAACACTTCCCCCAGCACGTTTCCTCCACCAGAGAAACCTGGTATGGCCATGGATCTTCGTTACTCTTGATGGCCAAAGCGATCTTTAGGAGGCTATGGTTTTTCTTCTCCTCTGTCCAAAACCCCACCTCTGCTGTGTTCCCCACACAATGACTTCACAAAGGCCCTGTGTGGTAGTTCCAGAGCCTTCCACTTTTTAGGGCACTCAGAATGAGTCTGTGGCACAGGGTGGGGCTGAATTGCCAGTCAGTTCCAGGAGCTCTTGATGCCATTCCAGATCAAGGCAAATTGTACCGTGCCCTCTGCTACCAAAGGCATGGTATCCTGCTTTCAAGGTGTCTGCCAAGGAAGACTGGAACCACACTTGGAATGGAAAATATGACCACTTTCCCTTCAAAATATTATAACTTTTAAATTACAGGGCTTCCAGGCAAAGATATGGGAACAGGAATAACAGTTCTTTACTAGAATACATATAACAAGGCAAACAAACAACACCGGCAGCAAAAACAAGCAGAAGCACAAACCCAGTCCCAGCCCTCTCTGGGCTGCGGGCGCTTCCCCTGCGGTGCAGTTCCGGGCACAGCCGGCAGGGGCGCTGGTGGCTCCCGGCCGGGCAGGGCGGGTGCGATGATTCCCCCGCGGCTGCAGGGAGCGCTGTGGCAACAGCTCGGCTGTCTCTCTCTCCATGGTTAATGGAGACTCAGCCGGCGGGAGAGAGAGAGAAGCTTCCTTCCCTCACTGATGGGGCTGGGAGGCAGCCTGGAACGGTGCCGCTCCAGATGGCAAAATGGACTGCAGATGGAACCCTTGGAGTGGCAGCTGGAACGGTGGGGGGAGGCACACACCAGCGTTTCAAAGGAAGTTTATCAAAAACTCTGAAGCTGTAGCAGGAGCTGCAGGGCTCGGGTGGGACATGGGGTGTCAGGTTAGTGTAGCAAAAAGCCTGAAGCAGTGGCAGAAATCAGTGGAGCTGGGCAGCCACAGCCGGGCTCCCGCAAACAGGCAGGAGATGCGCCCTCTGGGAAGGTCGAGGTGCTCTGGGTGCCGGGTTCTCCCCGGAGGCACCTGAGTATATGGGGTGGGTCCTTTCCAGTGAGATCGGGAGTTGAAAAGGTCCCAGTTCAAGGGCTGCCCTTATGAACAAAGCCTCACTCATGGTAGAAGAAACAGTGAAGGTTGGAAGTTGACAGTGGCAGCCAATTGTCGCCAGAGCAACAGCAGCACTGTTGCACCTCCGGTGCCAGGAACAAGAGAGAGAGAGGAACCCAGCCCAGCCCAGCCCCTCACGCTCCAGCCAAAATCTCATGGTATGTCTGCCCTTCCCAAGAGAAGTTGTTCTTGCACCCTGAGGAGCCCCACAGCAGAAGGGTCCTGGGAGAGCCCAGGGCAGAGATTTTGAGCTGTGGAATTGCCTCTGTCTCTTTGGCAGCTCTGCCAAAGGCCAGTGATGGCCTTTGGGCTCCCTAAAATCCCCTGTCCTGAGAGAATCGGTGCCAAGGATTGCTGGGGCAGACTGATATCATGGAAGGGAAATGTGTGCCAACACAGAGTGGGATTTGACACCAGAGAGTAGGGTGGGACATGACAACACAGGTTTCAATATCACAGAGCGGCCTGTGTCATCACCAAGCAGATTGTGACATCAGACACAGAGTGGTTTGTGATGTCACAGGGCAGCAGTGTATGACATCACAGTGCAGCTGTGGTGACATCATATGGCGGTTTTGTGAAATCATAGACTGTGACATCACAGGGGGTGGTGTGACATCATAAATGGTCTGTTACATCAAGGAACGGGCTGTGACGTCACAGGAAATCTTTGAGGTTACTCGATTGGTCACTCTGCCCTGCTCCCCTCTCAAAGCTTCCCCCCAGAGAAGTCCCCGCATGCTGCTCCTGCAGAGCAGTGTCCCCTGTCCCCCTGGGTCCCCTCCTGCCCCCAGCACCGTCAGTGATGATCCACAAGATCAATCCCCACAGCCTGGCACAGGGACAAGGGCCTGAGGCCATGGATGCGGTGGGACAGGGGAACAGGGACCCCCCCAGCAGCATTCCAGCCTCAGCCCCCGTGGGGAGCCTGGGCCAGAGCTCCTTCCCCCCAGATCTACAAAGGCACCAGACGGGACCAGGATGAGGGGCGTGCTCGAGGTCATGGACAGCAGCCACCACAAGGGCCTTCAGGGGAGGGGCTTTCACAGCCATCCCCCCCACCCAGCTGTCCTGTATCCATGTCCACTGACTCTCAGGCATCCATATCCCACATCTCCCACATCTCCATGTCCCACAGCCCCCACACACCCATGTCCCATGGATCCCATGCATCGACACCCCACACCTCCCAACGTATCCACCTCCCTCAGCTCCCACATGTTCCTGGTGGTCCTCCCGGCTGGCACCAGCCCAGCCCAGTGTGTGGAGCCACACTGGGGGTCCACCTCCCTCTTCCCCCCACCCAGAAGAACAAGAAAATCACCCATGGGAATGTCTCTGCTGAGAAGATGCTGCTGGCAGTGCTGAGATCGGCCAATGCCTGCCTGAACTTGCAGAAGGAAGAACCCCTTCCTTCCTTCCTTCCTTCCTTCCTTCCTTCCTTCCTTCCTTCCTTCCTTCCTTCCTTCCTTCCTTCCTTCCTTCCTTCCTTCCTTCCTTCCTTCCTTCCTTCTCTCTTCCTTCCTTCCTTCCTTCCTTCCTTCCTTCCTTCCTTCCTTCCTTCCTTCCTTCCTTCCTTCCTTCCTCCTTCCTTCCTTCCTTCCTTCCTTCCTTCCTTCCTTCCTTCCTTCCTTCCTTCCTTCCTTCCTTCCTTCCTTCCTTCCTTCCTTCCTTCCTTCCTTCCTTCCTTCCTTCCTTCCTTCTCCTTCCTTCCTTCCTTCCTTCCTTCCTTCCTTCCTTCCTTCCTTCCTTCCTTCC